>NC_068294.1:14903478-15203478 GCF_025860055.1 Xyrauchen texanus
GCGCGGTTCATGATTCAGAGGCAGATATTCATAATCAAGAAAACATGCTTTCACGGTTACGCGGTGCTGCCAAGAACCTGGTTGAAAACCGGGAGAATGTCAACCCTAAACCCGGCAACAGGACAGTTTTGGGCGCTCTGGAGAACAATCAGCGCAGACAGCCCGTTCTGCGCACCGCTAAACAGGTTAGATCATGCATGGCGTTTGACAATGTGCTCTTTAAGTTATTGTAGTGTCACTTCATGAGCATGCATTCCCTCCACTTCTGAATTGATTTTACTGACTTGTTTAATTCCATTAAAATATCACTTGTTACCTGGACCAGGTTAAGGAGATTAATTGTTTTGTTGGTGATCCATTCAAACTGCTGGCGGTCTTTTGTAGTGTTTATCACGCATGTAGATCTAAATCTTTTTATTTATTTTTCTCCCTGAACAAACAACGGTTCGGTGTATGGCGCCACAGGTTGAAATGAATGTAGCGTTAAATGCCCACAGTTCATTCCCTCCCAATGTGCTGACCGCCATTTTACAAATGCATTCATACATGCCATAGTAAACCAGCCTGATATTTAATATTGACACAATTCTGTGTCCAAATTGTATGGATTTTTATTTGAATATTATTCCAAATTTACTAGATTTGTTTTTATTAGTACTATAGTGTCTGTAAATCATCCATGGAGCGAGTGTGTGTGTGTGTGAGATTTCTCAATCTAATCTAGTATTTTTTATTTTTTTTGCTTCCTATAATTAGGTCTCTGGGCCCCAAATAATTGCTTGTAAGTCTGAAGAAAATGGCAGGACCTTTGGCGAGAAACCATCCACCAAGCCATCTACTTTCCAGATTCATGTGGATGAGCCTGATGGTGCATCCAAGAAACTGTCTAGCCAGAAAGCCACCATGGATTGCTCCCCACTTACACTAAATCCTGCTGTGACACGCTTAAGGCAGCCTCTCGCCACTATTGATCTGCCAGTGGAAGCCAACTTTGGTAGGAAATGTGCAATTGTGTTAATTTTATTACAGTCTCCATCCAATTTTGTTTCCCTCTTCAGGCTTCCCTCAGTCACAGACAACCTGAGAATATCAGGGGAAATTAAAAATGTGACACTTCCAAGCCTGAGAACTTGCATCTTTTATATGAATGGCAATCAGTCGGAATAAGGGTTTAATTTTTTATTGGGCAATATTTTAGCCTGTATTTGACATTTAGTTTAAGAAACTAATTTTCAAGGTGGAGAATTGTTGCCTCTTTACCAAAGGTATAAAGTTAACTGTTTTCTGCCTCAATATGTACAACTAAAAATTAAAACCGAAATCATTGGACCCTTTTTAATTTTTTTTACCCTTATTTATTTAAAGTAACCGTTTTAAGTTTTGCTCTAAATATTTTATTGGCTATATGTAGCTAATTGAGTGTTTAAGAGTGTAACTTGTCTGCATGATGATACCAGTCTGTCTTAGAGACTGTTGTGCACTAAAGTGTAATCATTTATATCTAATAAATAGGAAGATTGGATCTTTGGTATTTAAATGTAAAGCCACTCCTCTATAAAAAATTTAATTCTTCACCAGGGTTTCCATGGTCATCGAAAACCTGAAAATATATTTTGGAGCTGTTTCCGAGCCTTGAAAGTTCATAGAAATTGGGTAAAATCGTGGAAATGTATTTTAGTACATAACATTTTTAGATGGCGTGCTCTGAATTGTTTCATTGACTTGAAATTGTGCTTTGTGAGTGTGCTCCCTATAGAATGAAGACTAAAAATCCTATTCAGTTTTCCAACATCTGAAATTACTTGAGCTTTAATTGGTTGCAAAGTGTGTGAATCCGGTGTTCAGTAACGATGAAGAACATGAAAGGTCATGGGGTTAGTCAATGATCAAAGTGTGGGAGCCCTGCTCTAATTGTATTTTTTTTTTATACAGCAGATTCTCCGATGGATATGTCCATAGTTGAGGGTGAGGAGAGGCAGACCAATGTCAATGAATTCACAGATTACGTTGCAGAAATACACACACATTTGCGGGAAATGGAGGTGAGAAAGTTGAACCCCCTTGACACTGTGTATAAGATTCTGATCTATAATTTATGGTTCAATATTTTTGGTATTTTGCACTTATTTTTTTGTAGCTGAAATCAAAGCCAAAGGCAGGTTACATGAAAAAACAGCCTGACATCACAAACAGCATGCGTGCCATCCTAGTGGACTGGCTGGTGGAGGTGGGAGAAGAGTACAAGCTCCAAAACGAGACACTCTACCTGGCCGTGAACTACATTGATCGTTTTCTGTCTTCCATGTCTGTCATGAGAGGAAAGCTGCAGCTGGTGGGCGCAGCTGCTATGCTTTTGGCTTCGTAAGTATCTTAAAGGGATGGGTCACAGAAGAAAAAAAAACATTTACTATCCTGGGGGGTTAGTTGGGGTTTGAATCCAGAAGCAGGCCTATTTTTAATTTTGGGGCGAACTACCTGTTAAACTACTTTATTTGCTCTCTTCTCACGCATCCCTTTCTGACTGCAGGAAGTTTGAGGAGATCTATCCCCCAGAGGTGGCAGAATTTGTTTACATCACTGATGACACCTACACAAAGAAACAAGTGTTGAGGATGGAGCATCTGGTGCTGACAGTCCTTTCGTTTGATCTTGCTGCTCCAACAATCAATCAGTTCCTCACCCAGTATTTCTTACACCAACCTGTGAGCAACAAGGTGGAAAGCTTATCAATGGTGAGAATAATTTCCTGGTGATTTTTGTGTTAAATATTTTACGCCTGAACTTTAAGCTAAAGGTTTTTTTTTTCCTTTCAGTTTCTTGGTGAGCTGAGTTTGGTAGACTCTGACCCTTTCCTTAAGTACCTCCCATCTCAAACTGCCGCTGCGGCCTTTATTTTGGCCAACCACACACTTGTTTGTGGATCATGGGTAAGTTGGCCCTGACAATTGCGGGTGCGTCTTAAAGGGATAGTTCACCCAAAAATTAAAACTCTCATAATTTACTCACCCTCATGCCATCCCAGATGAATGAATTCTGTCACAAAGATTTTTAGAAGAATATCTCTGCTCTGTAGGTCCATATAATGCAAGTGAATGATGGCCAAAATTCTTTGAAGCTCTATAAAGCATCAACGGCAGCATAAAATTAATCCATACGAGTCCTGTTTAATCCATGACTTCTGAAGTGATATGATGGGTGTAGATGAGAAATGGATCAAAATATAAATCCTTTTTTATAATTCTTCTCCCTGACCAGTAGGTGGCAATATGCATGCAGGGTACCCGTGGGTCCTTAATGTCTTAGTCTTAACTTTCATAAGTCTTAAATTACAAAAAGTCAGAAATTTCGTTTGTTGTGGTATTACATTTTGGGGAGTGAATAGAGGGCACTGCAGAATCTGTGCTAGTCATAATCCTCTCTCGTGCATATATTTTTGTATATATGCATGTTTTTTGTGTGTATATATATATATATATATATTTATATTTCTTCAATATACATAAACTAATTATGCAGTACAGTTCTCAATTTCATCTGTTAAAATTGTCAATACATCTTGTCAACTTTAAATGGATAATTTTGTTGAGTTTTGACTTGAGAGATGTCACACACAAATGAAAATTGTCATTTACCTTCATGCTGTTGCAAACCTGTATGACTTTATTTCAGTGGATATCAAAAAAGATATTGGAGTTTCAGTCACTGTCATTGAATGTAAAAAAGATGCAGTGACAGTGAATAAGACTAAACATTTTGCTCAACTTTTTTTTGTTCCATGGCAGAGAAAGATTCATACAGACTCGAGGGTGAGCAGTGATGACAGAAATTGTATTTTTAAATGAACTACCCTTTAACTACCTGTTAAAGGTATCTGCCAAGAAAAAAAAAAGTATAAATGTTATTTAGCACACGCTAGACTTTATTCACTGCAGTGCCATATTTAATTTGACCAAGATTGTACGTCTTATTCCTCACAGCCTCCTTTCCATTTAAAATCAAATATAGATTTTAATTTTATTGCAAAAGTGGCCCTGAGTTTCGTTTATTTGGCCTTAAAGTTTTTAGTTGTATTCCTTCGAACCAGCAGAAACCCTGAAATAAAGTGGAGATTTACAGGAAAGATCTTGAATAGTTGTAGTTTGTAGGGAACATATGTAATAACAATTATAATTTGCAGAGGGAACAAATTGTCTGACATTTGTTGCTGTCGTGAAACCCAGTCTCTTTGTTTGGTTTTTTTTTAAGATTGTGGAATGTGATTTTGCTTTTTTTTTTTTTGCAGTCAAAGACACTTGTTGAGATGTCTGGTTACACATTAGAGGATCTTATGCCATGTATTCAGGATCTTCATCAGATCTACCTCGGTGCTGCTCAGCACACACAGCAGGCTGTCAGGGAGAAGTATAAGACGCCAAAGTGAGTCACTTCAAATTCATTAAACCTAATTGCACTGGATAGCGACGCATTAATATTTGTCTTCTCTCCAGGTACCATGAAGTCTCCCTCATTGAGCCTCCAGAGAATCTGACGCTGAACTAACTCTCCTATCAACATTTTTATGTGTTCACTGGTTCCAAACGTCCATGGGAATTGTGTGTGCACTTTGCTTTATTTCCATCACTCCAATAATTGAAGCTGTAGTCTCAATTTTGGGGAAATGGTGAGATTAGGTGATATGTAAAAACATTTTTTTTTATTTGCAGTCCTTAAGGATTGCGCCTTTTTTACACTTGATATAACCAGATATTTGTACATTTTTAGGTAATCAAGCATTGAGATATTAAAACAATGTTTGTATTCTATTTTTTATGAGACTCCAGTGGCGCACTTTATCCACTTACACCGTTAAGGTTATTTTCCCTTTTACAATGTAATAAAGTGCTGCTGGCCTTTAGTGCTTAATGTCGTGTGGGTGGTTTTTCTTTTCTTTCTCTCTTTCCCCCATTATCAGTTCAGGAAACATTAAATCAGAAATGTAACAGACAGGCTTAAAGTTTGGAAGGGTCTTAGTTTTTGTCAAATGAAAATGCAAAACAATTTGAATTCACGTGAACCTTTTTACATGATGCTGCAACTAGTCAATGTCTCATGAGAAAAGCCATTTAAATCAACTTTGCTCTCCTCAAAGCTGTTCTTTCCCAAGCTCCATAAAAGTAAAATCAGTGCTAGTTAGGCTTCTGTGTTTTCTAAATGCAATATTCAAAGGCTTTTGTATGTATTTAGTGATCTATCAAAACCATCTTCCAGCAGCAATGTATTGTAAAGGTGTCTTGCATAAGATATTGAGCATATTTTGTTTCAACAAGCATTTTAACATCAGGCTGTTGGATAGCTCAAATTCATGGGCATTTGAGTGTATATACACCTATTCTTATGGTGTACAATATTTCATCCACACAGCATTGCTTTTTAGATTAATTCCATGGTTTGCGCTTGGTGGGGAATAGTGGACATTTGACTCCCATTACTACCCGCATCGGCCCTGCTTCTAATTTATGAAGATATTGTTAATGCGTTCCATTGTGTGTTTGAGCTAATTTAAGTGTTCTAGTGAGCAAATTATTCAGCCACATTTACTATGGCTTTCAGTTTGTGAAGTGTCTTCTGCAATTATAGCCCTGACCTATACAGTGATGGACTTTTTATGAAATTATCTGGGTTGTTTTACAGGTCTATGCATGATTTGTTTTATGGAAAGCTCATGAACATTGCTGCATATTCCAAAAACACTGACTCAATCACTATTGAATCAGATAAACTAAAACAGTGATCATCTCCACTGAGTATGCAGTTCCAAGGTGCTGAATTTTTAACCAAATTTGGCTTGTTACCCTAAGCTACAGTAGCTAAAAACATCTATTTTACTTTAGTATGGTCTGCCTAGAGGAAATGCTCAACTAGAAACAGCCAAGAAAGATATCTAATTAGAAAACAATGATAAAGAGGCAATACTGGGGATGCTAATTCATTGTTCAGCTTTATATTTCACTTTCATTTTTATAGAGCACAACTGAAAGTCGTCAACTTTGTATTGTATAATGCTTTTCAGAACACATTTCAGTGGGCACATGTTCTCCCCCGCTCAACGCACTAGAGGTGTCGACTTCAGGCTGAGGCAAACTCCATCACCTTGCCACTCCTTTCTGATGTTTTCCCATAGCATTTCAGGCTTGGCATCACAAGGCCATTAGTGATCCATGGGGATTGTTGGAGATGCATATTACTTCTCTGGGGAGTTGGTCATCTGTGTCAATCTTATGTTTGAGATCCACCCATGGAATCTTGAGCATGTTCCTGACCTCTTGTAAAACACTCAGTTGCACCAAGGCTTTGACAAACATGAGAACATGTTAAATGTTAAAGTAAGACCCTGCCTTTAGCTGAAAGTATTGATGCCAGAAAGGTCTCGCAATGAACAGGGTGAGCATTTCATGGGTGGCCAGCAAAGGGCAGATATTGATTAACTGTATCTGTACCTGTAAAGCAGGACAGTCTCAACTTTTTTTGAATCTCCAGTAGATCCTTCAGTGATGTCAAAGGGCATCACTAGAAGGATCAGGACTTAAGGACTACAGGATTAAGCTCATGTTTAATTTTTATGCAGAGTAATATCTCAAATGCTTTGATTTATAGGTCGTCATACCATGGAAGGGTGTAAAGATTACATTCTATCGCAGCATTAAGTGATGTCTAGGGACAAAATAATTAAAATAAAATCTTTGGGCTGATCACCAAATCTTCTTGGAAGCTCCTCTGGAATCCACAGCAAAGACAAGAGACAATTTCATTCAGATTTTCATTTGTTTAAATGTTTTTTGGTCACTTCAAACTATCCATACAAACTCAGCAAAAAAAGAAATGTCCTCTTACTTTCAACTGCTTTTATTTTCAGCAAACGTAACATGTGTAAATATTTGTATGAACATAAGATTAAACAACTAAGACTGAACAAGTTTCACAGACATGTGACTAACAGAAATGGAAAAATGTGTCCCTGAACAAAGGGGGTCAAAATCAAAAGTAACAGTCAGTATCTGGTGTGGCCACCAGCTGCATTAAGTACTGCAGTGCATCTCCTCCTCATGGACTGCAGCAGATTTGCCAGTTCTTGCTGTGAGATGTTACTCCACTCTTCCACCAAGGCACTTGCAAGTTCCCGGACATTTCTGGGGGTAATGGCCCTAGCCCTCACCCTCTGATCCAACAGGTCCCAGATGTGCTCAACGGGATTGAGATCCGGGCTCTTCGCTGGCCATGGCAGAACACAGACATTCCTGTCTTGCAGGAAACCACTCACAGAACGAGCCGTATGGCTGGTGGCATTGTCATGCTGGAGGGTCATGTCAGGATAAACTTACAGGGAGGAGGATGTCTTCCCTGTAATGCACAGCGTTGAGATTGCCTGCAATGACAACAAGCTCAGTCCGATGATGCTGTGACAAACTGCCCCAGACCATGACGGACCCTCCACCTCCAAATCGATCCCGCTCCAGAGTACAGGCATTGGTGTAATGCTTATTCCTACAATGATAAATGCGAGTCCAACCTTCAACCCTGTCGAGACAAGACCTCGACTCATCAGTGAAGAGCACTTTTTGCCAGTCCTGTGTGGTCCAGCGAAGGTGGGTTTGTGCCCATAGACAACGATGTTGAAGGTGATGTCTTGTAAGAACCTGCCTTACAGCAGGCATACAAGCCCTCAGTCCAGCCTTACTCAGCCTATTGTGGACAGTCTGAGCACTGATGGAGGGATTGTGCTTTCATGGTGTAACTCGGGCAGTTGTTTTTGCCATCTTGTAGCTGTCCTGCAGGTGGGATATTCGGATGTACCGATCCTGTGCAGGTGTTGTTACACGTGGTCTACCACTGCAAGGACGATCAGCTGTCCTTCCTGTCTCCCTGTAGCGCTGTCTTAGGCGTCTCACAGTATGGACATTGCAATTTATTGCCCTGGCCACATCTACAGTCCTCATGCCTCCATGCAGCATGCCTAAGGCACACTCACACAGATGAGCAGGGACCATGGGCATCTTTCTTTTACTGTTTTTCAGAGTCAGTAGAAAGGTCTCTTTAGTGTCTTAAGTTTTTTTTCTAACTGTGACCTTAATTGTCTACCATCTGTACGCTGTTAGTGTCTTAACAACCGTCTCAGGTGCATGCTAATTAATTGTTTATGGGTCATTGAACAAGCATAGAAAACTTTGTTTAAACCCTTTACAATAAAGATCTAAGGTATTTGGATTTGTATAAAATTATCATAAAAAACACACATTGCATGCTTCCACATACAGTGGCATTAAAAAGTATGTGAACCCTTTGGAATTACCTGCATTTTTGTATAAATTTGTCTTCAAATCTGGTTTGATCTTCATTTAAGTTACAATAACAATACAGCTCAGTAGAAGTTGGGTGATGCAGCAGCACAATAACACTAAACATCGAAGTAAATCCACTACAGAATGTGTAAAAAAAAAAGTCAATTTTTTGGAGTGACCCATTCAGAGCTCAGACCTTAACCCAATAGAGATGCTGTGGAATGAGATCAAGAATCTGTCTGAGCTGAAGCAGTTCTGTAAGGAAAAATGGCCCAAAATTATCTATGAATGTTGTGCAGGTCTAATCCACAGCTATCGGAAACACTTAGTTTGACCAGTTATTAAATCCAAGGGTTCACTTTCATTTTCCATAGCACTGTGAATTTTTAATGGAATGTGTTCAATAGACATTATATGTATAATTATTTGTGTGTTGTTAGCTAAAGCACATTGTTTGTCTATACTCGTAACTTTGATGAAGATGAGATCACATTTTATGACCAATTAATGAAGAACAAATCTAATTCCAAAGAGTCAATTAAATTCTCCAGGGTTCAGTAAAACATTCAGAGATGAAACAATCACAAATGTTAGCAACAATTTAATCTTTGATCATAGACTTTATTCATCACCAGATTCACAAAGGCAATAAAAACAGGCAATAAATAGTGACAACATGCCTTAAACAAGCAAATAAGTGACAATTCTGAAATGGAGTTAATCTTTATAACTTGCCATGAAAATAAATAGCATTGAAGGCATATAACGGTTGACTATAGGGCAATAGATGTCTATAGATGGATAGATTGGATTTCTACCAGTACCTCAGTCATCTGATTAGCCTATTCACCCCCAAAAAAACTCAATCTTATTCAGATCATTGTCAACTATTCAGAAATGCTTGGGAGCTGGTCACATTGAGATACTCAAGTACAAGACAAAATAAAAACAGTGTTCAAGCAAGAACATATAAAAATGGAATCAAACTGAAGGACAGACAATTATAACAATGGCTGAAATCTCTTTCCCAGTGTGGCATGATCTCATTAGAAAGACTAGCTATTTAGAGCTCTATCTATTTAATGTAGCAGTTAAGTTAAAATATCTCAAGAGGTCTTCTCTACCCCGGAAAATGAGTATCAATATAAATGCTCTACTGAACTGATAAAACAGTTGCACCATCTTTACAGACAACTGCGCACAGAGATGCGTCTTCTAGCTGTTTTGAATTTTGGATGCGGTCTGTCAGATAGTCTCTGCAAATATAGCAAATTCCTTCAGTGCAGAAGAGGACATCCATCTCAGAGCAAACAGACTTGGCCATCTTGTTTTTATGTCCATCTTGAAACTGTCCCAATTTGTGAACTGTTGTAGGACAGGTGTGTATGTGTGTTGTGTGTATGCGAGCGTTTGTATGTTCAGAGAGAGAGAGCAGTTAGACTCCAGTGGGGGCAAGGCGGCTGATGAAGGCAATGCTGCTGAGGCACATCTTCCTGAAGAAGGCAGGGCAGCTTGGCTTCATCACAAAATGCTCTAGCAAGATCCTCAGTTCAGTGAACAGAGACCTGACAGAGGACACAATAAACACTTTGCAATAAACTGATTAAATAATTTGTGAGCTGCTAGATTAAATATGGCATCCACTTTATTTTAAATGGAAATGAGAAGTGCTCAACAGGGTTTTTAATTCAGTTCCTGGAGGGCCACGTCCAGTTGAGTTTGGCTCTAACCTTAATCAAACACTCCTGAACCAGCTAATCAAGGTCTTTAGGTATACTTGGAAATAGCAGCAGGGTTGAAGCTAAAGTCTCAGGAAGTGGCCTTCCAGAAATGGAACTGAATAGCCCTGATACACAATACCCCATATTTGGGGTAAAGTGTGTATGTGTACATATAAGACTTATCAGTGCGTACATAATGAGATTCTTACCGGCAGTATGGGTTGCGCCTGGAGGAATAGCGTAGAGTGAGAAACCGATAGTAAATGAATGGCTGAAGTAAGCTGCCCTGGCCACTGTGGACAACAAACCAAACATCATCCCAATCAAAAGGGACAGTCTTTTTACCAGCTGTCTGCACTTTCAAAAGTAGAAACTACCTGAAGAGCATGAAGACTGTGGCTGGCATCAAGAAGATCTCATTGCAGGCAATAAACTTGAGGATGTTTTGTTGATTGGCTGTGAGCTTGTTCAGAAAGTTCCTCACAAACATAAGGCTGTTGGGGCCCAAAGTCTGATGAAGTAATAACGGAGACAAAACTCAGAATGGAATGACAAGCATGCATCTCATTAACATATGACGAGGAAAGAAAGGCAAAGGACCTTGCAAAAACTTACATCAAGAACTTTTTTAGTGTAGGTGGTGGCATGGAGAAGTGAGAAGAGGAACACAGGAAATATGCTCACTGAGAAAAAACGTCAAGGCCACATAAAGATACAAATAATGCAAAAACATAAGAAACAGACATTTATCCCAAACTATCAGGGTGTGTAAAAACAACTTCACTCACTTATTTTTTGGAACCAAGTTGAATGTTATTGCAAACTGAATTATTATTGTGGGACACAGTCACGTTTGTTACTATAATATAGAATAAATAATACTATTTTGGAGGATTAGATTAGTTTAATCTGATGAATTTCTGACAAATGTACCTCACCTGGAGCCTTCATTATGGATGAAAATCTAAAGTGCAATGTGAATCCTCAATAAAAATAGAGTAAAATGCTGCCATTTTCTTTTTCTGTGATACTTGCAACATTTTAGATTTGTACAATAATGAGTAGTGATTGCAAATGTTTGGAATTGCACAAATCTGTGAACGTGCAGCACTTTGCTTTCACAATGCAAGCGAACTGCTCAGACCACTGAAAACACTAAATCATGAGCTGTCACCTGTTCACGCAAGTGCAAACAGATCATGTATTGAATAAAATTTTTGCCTCTTGAGGTTTAATAATCACATGTGACAATATCGGTATTTTAATTTTCCATCCTGAAGGATAGTCAAATCGAAGTCAAGTCTAATAATACACTACATATTGGCTGGAAAAAAATAACATTAAAATCATGGCAGTTTTCTCGATACCGATTAATTTGATATTTTTATATTAAGATTATATTGTGATTATTCGATATATCACTCTACAACCATGTTTAGAATATATTTTAAGAAGGGGTAATCCAAAAAAGGATACTTGTGATAGGGTAGGAGTTGACGAGGATGAGGGAGTATAAGAGATAGTGGCAGCTGTCCTCCTGTAAGGCCTGGGCCAGGAAGGCTCTGCTCAGCTGAAAGTGAGGTAGCCTCTGGTGCAGACGCAGCGCACTGGTCAATGCATTTGCCAGCAATGCCCTCTGATAGAAATTAGCAGCTGCTTGGGGCCTAATCAGAGAAAGAGCAATCACAACCTATCATTACCTTTTTTTTTTTTTTATCCATTTGAGTTTGTAGATAAATTTCCACTTATTAACCTTCAACTCTGCGTTCACAGCCAAGAGCTTGTAGTAAGTTTTGGATTACAAAATAAAAGTCCCCCGGATCCAAAAGTAAGGTATATGTGGTACCATTTGAAAGCTTAGAATCTGAATTGAATCAGAACTCCATCACTTTTGCATTTATGTTACATAAAATAACAAGATAAGACTTGAAAGTCTCTGTGCTGCAAATGAGCACCACCTTTAGGCAATAATGTTGAAATATAAATATGAAACATTTAATATAGTACATAAATAGACAAGTTATATATATAAAATGAAAGCTCACATTCTCAGGCATGTGACTATGTAGTTTACTTTGCTGTCATAACACCACAGTTTGAATGATTATCAATAGAGCACGAAAAGAAATACAAACATCTTATATCTGACTTATCATTGCTTCTATAAGCCCCAAATAGCCACAAACTCTATACCAACTCTGACCTAAAGTTGTTTTCTACCAAATGAGCCATTGTTTACTTGTCTGTGAGCTTGCTTGGGTGAATAATCCAAATGTTACATCTCAGAAGTTCAGAACAAAATATGTGGTCCAGTAGAAAAAGCATAATAAAAAAATTATCTGCAAAATGTTCTACATCGGAAAGTTGAGGATCTCAGCTTTCCAATGACGTTAAGATTCAGCTTATAGATAACTCCAAAGCTGAGATATTTACATTTACATTTATTCATTTGGCAGACGCTTTTATCCAAAGCGACTTACAAAAGAGGAAGAACATCAGCGAATCATCTTAGGGAGACAGTGGTACAAAAAGTGCCATATTACAAAGTTTCACTATCATCATAATAGTATACAAAACAGATTTAAGTGCAACAAGAAATGTAAATATATATATATATATATATATATATATATATTTATATTTATATTTTTTTTTTTTTTATTGACCGGTTAAGTGCTTTTGGAAAAGATGTGTTTTTAGCCGTTTTTTGAAGATAGAGAGTGAGTTAGCTTCCCGGATTGAGTTGGGAAGGTCATTCCACCACCGTGGTATGAACAAAACAGACAACAAACTCTAAAAATTTACTTTATTTCATTAGACGAGAGCATGTGTGTGTGTACTCAGTCAGTGTTGCTAACTAGTTTCAATTGAAAGTAGCTAAAGCCTCCTCGAAAAGTCGCCAAATGTCACTAGATGACGTCATACACTAATTAAAATATTTGTGACGTTACTACGTCTCATTTGCATTTTGCGTAGTGTCCGCCCTTTATATGTGTTTGCTTCCCTGTGCTTACCGTACATACTGTAATAATCTATTAATTCCTATATACAAAAGTAGCAAAATGTAAAGTTTGTTAAATGTGAGAATAAAGTACCATGTACAGAGTTGTAAGTAAGTGTCTGAATTCAGAGAGTTCAGAAACAGGAATGAACAACCATCTAAAAATTAAGTGCAGGAAAAGAATAAAAATAAACTGTCAAATTAAAACTCTTTAAATGTAAAACTAAAGTGGAGCAAACAATACAGATTTGTGATTGGTCCTTGGCAACGCTGTTTGCACATGCGGGCAGGAAAGCAAGACCGCTCGCGGGGCAGTATTGGTGACTTCTACGGAAGTAGCTAAGGTTTCTCCAAAAAGTCGCTAGATTTGTCGCTAGTCGCTTTTTTGAATAAAAGTCGCAAAATAGGTCTGAAAAGTCCAAAACAAAGTCGCTAAGTTGGCAACACTGCACTCAGCTGCGTTGGTGCACCTGTTACATTTCAGACCTGAATATTGTGAAGGAAGGAGAAAGATGAAAAAATAAAAAAAATAAAAAATAAATCTAATACTTGCTGCTATCTAGTGGAATGAAATAAGACTTATTGCAGGAAGACAGAGCAAACAGAACCAGAATTATATGCTTATGAAGTTAGGACACAACAATAAAACAAGTAAATAAATTATTGGAACCTTTTTGTAACATTTGAGAGGGTTTTTGCTAACAAGACTAATTTTATGCAATTAGTACACTAATAGTACATTTGGGTGTGAAAAATTGCACCCAGCAACCAAAATAAATGCACCAAAGTTGAGGTTAAATACTGAATGGGCAGATTTGATTCCACAAAGTATAATAATGAATGTAAAATTGCTACTATGGTGAAGAATGTCAAAGTATAAGGCAAGGGAACATGACAACTCACCCAAGCAGGGGCAGAATAAACATGATGGAACAGTAGACAGTGAACAGCCGTGACAGCCACATAGCCGTTTCCAGCTTATTACTCAACACGAATTGCTGCAACACATCAACGGGATCACGTGTTAAGATTAGGATGAACTTTCAGACATTTGACAATATAAGTATTATTGGTTGTCATTAGAGATTCACCGGTGTATTGGGTGTCGATCTATATCGGCATATATGTTATAAGCATGAAAATGCCGATATGAAAAACTAAAGGTTTATTTATAATACATTTGTAACACACTTTGTAAATTCAAGAGATCAATCCAGATATACACTGCCTGAAAAAAAAAAGAAGAAAAGTTGCATACTTGAATATTTCGTTGGACTGCCTTTAGCTGCGATTACAGCGCGCAATCATAAGCTGCTAGATTAAATATGGCATATATTTTATTTTAAATGAAAATGAGAAGCGCACAACAGGGTTTTTAATTCTGTTTACCTTATGCAAAGTCACAACATTTATTTCCATCCAGAGTTGCATTAATTTTTGGCTGAGATCTTGACTGGAAACTCCATCTCCACACATTCCAAAGATATTTTAATGGTGTTAAGGTCAGGAATTTCATGTGTGAAAATGATCTTCATGCTCCCTGAACCGCTCTTTCACAATTTGAGCCGCATGAACCTTGGCATTGTGGTTCTGGAATATCCCCGTGCCATCAGGGAAGGAAAAATCCATTGATGGGATAACCTGGTCATTTAGTACATTCAGGTGTTCAGCTGACTTCATTTTATTACGCCACATAGCGTTGCTGAGCCTACATCATAACACTGCCTACATCATAACACTGCCTCCAGAGGCTTGTACAGTGGGCACTATGCATGACGGGTGCATCACTTCATGCGCTTCCATTCTTACCGCACCTATCGCTTTGGAATAGGGGAAATCTGGACTCAGACCACATGAGATTTATCCATTGCTCCACAGTCCAATCTCTATGCTCCCTAGCAAATTGAAGTCGTTTTTTCCAGATTATCCTCACTAACAAATGTCTTTCTTGTGGTTACACAGCTGTTTCGTCTCATTTCTGTAAATTCTCATTGCATTGTGTGTGCAAATGCTCTTAATTTCACTATTAAAGATAGCTCTGAGTTCTACTGTCGATTTTACAATGTGACATAAAGCTTTTCGTTATCTCCGATCACTATCATTCAAGCTATTTTTCCAACCACATTTCTTCCACAAAGCTGATGGTTTACCACTATACTTCCAGGCTTTAATAATGCGTTGGACAGTTCTTAACCCAATTCCAGTGAATTCAAAAATCTCCTTAGTTGTTTTCTTTGCTTGATATAGGCCAATAATTTGAAAAATATTAATCACTGCAATAATTATCCAATCATAGACTCTTAAGTATCTGCTTATTTAAATCCAAACAGCAACTTTTTTTTTTGGCCAGGCAGTGTAATAATAGCTGCAATATGTATAAGGGTTGGTACTCCTAAGAACATGGAATATTAAATTTTTATTCTTTCCATTTTTTCACGTTAATGCTGAAAAAACAACGTTACAGACATGACTGTTGTGAAAGTGGCACTTACCTAAAGGCTACACAATGAGGTAACCATCTAAAATGCTTTGAAATCAGCAGACTTTTGACTTCTCAGACATTGGTATTATATCCATTAATGCTGCACTAGTGACTGAATTATGATTGAAATTGCAATTTGCAAGGCAGCACTTCTGCATTCAGTGCTTCAATCAGCACTGTGTGAGCAAGTGGCACCCTCTAGTGGTCTGGATGGCATTTTCCGTTAAACCATTATAATGCAGAATTTATTAAAAGGAGGTTTTGTTCCATAGGTTGAAACTTTATTCTTCCATAATGTGGTTGACATTTCCATGGAATTACCAACATATGCATAATATGAATTTGTAATGTTCTATGAAACATTACACGCATGTAAAATGTGAGTTCTGTTGTTATGAACAGCACAAACAGAAGTGCAAAAATATTTTAGATGTACAAAATATTCCATTTTTTTTTTTACATCAATCGTGTTATTGTATTTAGTTCATTTTGTAACAATATATTTCTTCAATTCATCTTTTATTGTCTATTTAAAAAAAATTGGCCAGTCATGTGTTCAACATATCCAATGTTCAATGGATATTACTTATTGTCATTAGAAAAAAACAAAAGCTTTTGTACCATTCGCACATTATAAAAGCATAACAGTGATCGGATGACAAAATAAGGTAAGTGGCAAAATAGCGGTATCCGCCTCTAGGTTTTTCTTAAAATCGGTATTGGCCAAAAATGTTCATATCGGTGCAACCCTACTTACTTACTTATAAAATGAAACATAATTTAGAAAATTAAACCTAACAAATAATTTTACTCACCGCAGGTCCAGCCTGAGGGGGCGAAGGTGGACTCCTTTGCTCTGTGTCTGCCATCTTTCAAATATTAAAGTTTGTGCTTCTTGAGAGAGGGGAAAAAACATATTAGATGTGCTTCCTGGAAAAAAAAAAACTTCAGCTAAAACACTCAGGTTGCTTATTAACTCTTGAGGTTAAGACAGAGACAAACCTACTTTAATTATGTAATGTTTCTAAACCCTGAAACACTTATGCAAGACTTCTTGTGTAGTTTGCCAGGTGTAAAGGGTAGGTGAAGACACATGCACAATTAATATGTCACTACAGCTCATTAATAATGCTTATTAAAAGAGGAAGTTTTCTTTTCACCAATTTCTTGACAATGTAATTGTATTGATTACCACTGAGGCCCACCACCACACTGAAACAAGCAATAATTAAATGTCCATCTAAATCAGCAAATTACACTTGTCGTTGTAATTGCTGACTAGAATTGCATGACAAATCAGACTGCTACATTTACAGATTTGTGGATACTGAGCACTGGACAAACATCATCAGAGGGTATTTAAATACGTGTGTGTATATATAGCATTGAATTAGTCCATTGTTTAATTATAATTCAGGTGAAATGTGATGGAAAAATCTAGAAGACTCGTCATTACCCTGAGGAGCTATCTTGTAGCCGACAAGCTAACTCTACACACAGCCCCCAAATACAGCCATGAAATACCTCCAACTTGTGCGTATATTTACAAAGCTACCAGTATGATATGAGGATATTACAATACCTGTAATTTATTGTTGGTTGACCGTTTTGTGAAGGTAAAATTAGCTTTTTCCCCACAGATTAGTTGCTCACGCGCTCTTCTCTGGCATAAGAGGTTGGTCAGCTGAGCCAGATCTCGCGACCTCTCTGGATTGCAGAAATCATCTAATTCTAGTTTGATTGGCAGTTGGCAAACCAGCTTGAAGGTGCATTACCGCCACCTACCGGACTGGAGTGTGGAACAGTAGCTTGGCAGGG
Source organism: Xyrauchen texanus (assembly GCF_025860055.1). Taxonomy (NCBI): domain Eukaryota; kingdom Metazoa; phylum Chordata; class Actinopteri; order Cypriniformes; family Catostomidae; genus Xyrauchen; species Xyrauchen texanus. Next base: position 14,920,816 of record NC_068294.1, read on the forward strand.
GAAAAGAAGGCCTAAATAATTTCTATTAGCCCTGTTTCCTTCAGATACTCAATTAGATGACCGTATATTCCCCATGATGACTCTCCCAGGAGGTTTCCTAAAATAACATTAAGCTTAGCTTTCTTTAATACTTTAGTTCTTTCCTTTCCTCCTCATATCTCCTACATTCCAGCAGCACATGCTGAACAGAATCAGGGTGACCACAGTGTGCACATCTACCAGTTGGGCGTTTACCTATTTTATGAAGTGTCTGATAAAGTCTGGTATATGTTCAATCTTGAGACGGGTAATGCCTCTTCCTTTCAGTTCCTGTTCAGCCTCCTTCCCAAACCAACATGATTCTGCATATTTTAGAGATGTCTGCCTGTATCGTTTATGTCCCAGTACTTTTGCTATATTTTCCCCACTTGACTCTTTATAATTGTTTTGCCCTCAGCTTTACTCAGCAGAATGTTCATGTTTACTGTTTGCAATATGAGTGATTGCTTGGCTAGTTTATCAACAACCTCATTTCCTTCTACTCCTACATGAGCATGAACCCAAACAAAGCAAACCGTCAGACCCTTATTGTGTAGTTTGTATATGAAATTATGAATTTCAAATAGAAGGTATTGTCTACATGATCTAACACTTGTGAGTGCTGCCCAAGGATCAGATGCAATTAGGGCATTATTAATGTTGTTTAGTTCCAACAAATGCAAAGCTATTAAAATAGCTACAAGCTCAATAGCATATACTGATAGATGATCTGTAGTTCTATCCTTAATTGCTACCTCGTACTGTGGGATGAAAATCGCCACTCATGTATGTACAGTCTCTGTGACTTTTGAGCCATCTGTAAATTATATAATCTTATCTACAAAGTGTTCAATGTAATTTTGTGCTACCCTCCCAGCAGGTACCTGTTTGGAATTATTCCTCAAGTTGTTGCTGTATATTTAAATGTATTGATGGCATCACAAATAACCCTGGAGGAATAAGATGGAACTGTCAGACTGTATTGTATGTTACACAAACCTTAGTTTTCTGCTTTTATATTTCTTATCCATCCAAAGCTTCTAAAATTGGTTATACTGTGCTCCCAACAGTCCTTCAGGTTGTTCTTTGTAGAGTGTGAGCTATTATGCCCCTTCAGATTAATCCAGGTTCCCACATAAGTTTCACTCTTCTTATCCGTAATGGCATTTCCCACATTTCAACTTGTATAGCAACTACTGGAAATGTTAGTCCTTGTGCCTGCTCCACATCCAGCTTATTAAGGTGACTTTCTGCTGCTGACATATAGGCTGTAAACCCATAGTCTAATGTAGCTCTCATAAGGGCCTGGTATATTTTCAACAATGATGCTCAGGTTTTTCCCCAGTCTTGTCCTAACAGGCACCTTAATAAATCGTTGACTTTTTACACTTGTCCTTTACTTTATAAATGTGGTGCTTTCCATCTAACAATACCCTGAGGAATCTGATCACATTGACCCGTTCAAGTATTTGGCCATATCATTTCAAGGATACTGCCTTATGGCATCTAGAAAAACACATCTTTGCAATAGATAACTTAAAAGCCATTTATCTGCCCACTGTTTCACCATGTCAAATGCAGCCTTCATTATCTTCTGTATATATTTTAGATTCCACCCCTTATCCATACAGCGATTTCCTTATACCTTTATCATCTTGCTCAAAAATATAATTAATCATGATGTTATATAGCACTGAACTGCAAACACTGCCCTGTGGGGTTCCTTTCTCTACTTGATATACTTTTGAGTATTCTGTATTCTCTTACCTCTATTGTCCTGCCAAATAGTAAGTCCAGCACCAAGTTATATAACCTGCCGCCCACACCTAACTTACTTAATTTGATAAGTAGTCCTTCCTTCCACAACATATCGTGTGCTTTTTCTACACCGAAAAATACTGCTACCACTATTTCCCTTATTTGTTTAGGTTTTCCTAATTTCGAACTATGGTTAGGATATGGGTCCATTGTATTTCTTCCGTAGCAAAAACCACTTTGAAAAGGAGAAAAAGGTCTCTACTCTCTAGAAAATGTTATTCTCTCAATTACCATTACCACACTCTTCATAGTTTCCCCTAATTGTGATGTAAATGATATTGGTCTATAGTTTGAAGGGTCTGATGGGTCTTTCCAAGGTTTCAAAATTGGAAAATAGTTTTTTTTTGAATGAATTTGAAAAATTGTTCAATGTTTCAAATTCATTCCATGGTGCTTGTCAAGCAAACAGCTTTCAAGCAAATGGTCACTAGTCCAAAACATTTATTTAGAAGAGTTAAACGTTGTGGCCGTAATTTTTATTTCAAATATGTGTCCAAACGTCCATCATCCATGCACACATTAATCACACACATTCTCTCTCTCACACACATACAAAACATAAAATATAAATTTGCGTCATTCACTCATAAACACTGACTAAAAATGTAAAAGTGTTTTGTTGTTCAGTGATCAAGTGTAAAGCATCAAAGACGCTCAGACCCACTTTGTTTGAGATGTTTCGTGCACGGTTGCAGGTTTCTGAACTCCTGCAAAAATGACATCATCTTAAAGCTCGTTGATTTTGCTTTGGATTTGTGTCTGAATGTCTTTGCCTGTCATTCGAGCCGCTTCTCGTTAAAGAGTTGCTGAAACAACTGAGCAGGGCTGAGTTTTGTGATGTTGCGATGCAGAATCAAGATATCTCATAAAAGTCCTTTCCATCTCTTGCTTTCTTTCTTCTTAGTGTTTCAAAAGCACATAACCTGCTTCAAAGAGTTTAAAATAACCACAGATATGTTCAGACTTGCCACTGTTTGATTAAAGGACTAGTTCAACCATAACTGACAGTAATTATTTACCTGCATGCAATTCTAAGCCTGAGTCTGAATACATTCAATGGCACTGGGGAAAAAATACCACTGAAAGTGACAAAAATGCCCGGAAATTAAAAATGTCGAAAACAAAAGGTGCCCCGTAATAATTTCCCTATTTTGTTTTTATTGTAACATCTGATACATTTTCTAATATTTTATTTGATCTCAAAATATGAGTCAATAATTTTTTACATTTTAAACGTTTTACATTTAACAGCCTTTCTGAATTAATTTGGAGTTTATATTAATAATTGTTATATGAATACATTTATTACATTTAAGTATTTTATATAAAAGGGTGACACACAGTGTTTTAAAAAAAAAAAAAAAAAAAAGCCCTTAAAATTCAAATCCAGGGGGCAAATATTGCCCCATAATATAAAAGTTAATTCCTGACTCTGTTCCAAACCCATATGCTGTTATTTGTTTTTCTATGGAATAACAAAAGATAATTTACACAGCTTGTTTCCATTCAGTAACAGTTTATAGTGACCACATCTGTCAAGTTTCAAATATAACAACCATAATGACCATGAGAGTATGATAAAGTACTATAAAAGTACTGTAGGATTTGCATGCTATTGTCCAACTCTTCTGAAGCTATATGAAATTGTTGTGTGAAGAACAGTCTAAAATTATTAGGAACCTAGTGTTACTAATAAAGTGCTCAGTGAGTGTAGAAGCATGAATCTAACTTTTTTATATTTGCTATTTTCTTTATTTAGTGTAAATTTATAAAATTATACTTTGTATTATATTACCCTGGAATTAGTTTTAAAAAACAAATTACCATAGATGCGATGAGGTTTCTTACACAGCTGCTGAGAGAGTGACAGTAAATTTTGCTATCTTCTGTCGTAATCCATCACTCCCATTTTTTTGCTCATTTGAAAAGTTGTGGAAACGTAATAGTGGCGTTTTTCTTTTGGTGTTGGAGAAAATGGACAAGCAAAAATTATATTTTCCGTGGTCTCCAATTTACACCTATTCACCGATATCGACATCGACGTTTACCCTGCAATCGTTTACTACCGCGTTCAAAAACCCATAAGTGTGAAAAGGGTCCATTGTTCATTCCATGTGACGTGAATTACATACCACTTCGAATACATGACACATACAAGAACCAATGGTGTTTGCCATCAGTGATGTCAAACCTGGTGTGACGTGTCCAAAGGCACCATTTTTAATCTGACGGGAATACGATTTCAGAGCTATGGCGAAGGAAATATTATCATATAATAAATGCTAATATCATTCGGTCTTTCACACAAAGCTATCGTATGGCTTTGGATCTTTGCTGTTGCTGCATGGAAAAAGCTGTTCAAACAAACAGCAGCATGCAAGTTTGAAACAACATGGGGGTAATGTAAAAAGTAATATGTAATGAAATTAAAGGAATGATGAAAAAAATAAAATATTATTTTTGACATCCATTTTGTATCTTTTTGTTTTTGTCCGAGGCCTGGTCCTAGAGTATCAATTTTCAATTTTTTTAGTGTCTTTTGTATCTTTTGTCCGAGGCCTGGTCCTAGAGTATCAATTTTAATTTTTTTTTGTGTCTTTCTACAATACACCTGTTATACTCTCTCCCTCTGCATCTGTCCAGGTGTATCTGTGCCAGTGCACAGCTGTGTGTTGTCTGCATTTAGCCCTTGGCTGTATGGCGCTTTGTCAGCTATGCCATCACCCCAGAATTATTGAGGTCTGGGCTGTGGAAGTCTGCACACTGCTCAGTCTGGTCACTCTGCTGTACTCACAGAGAACAAAGAGGAAGTCCTCTCAGTGGTCTGCAAACTAGGCATCAGCATACCTCAGCAAGAACGCAGATATCAAGAGGATGAAATTAGGAAGGTGCCAACTGAACTGAAGAGTGGGAATCAGATTGGAAAACAGACAGAGTTGGTGGAGATAGTGAGTCAGACCAAGTCTCTGTGCACAACAGTTGTGCCGCTTCCCTCTGAATGTCCTCACCCCAATGAGACCACTGATGGGTAATCTGATTGGCCTGTCATCATGGAGGATAGATCGAGGGGCCTGCATGTATGCTGCTTCACACTGACAACACTTCAGAACATTGAGGGTAATCCAGACAAGATGCCTTCCTTTAAAATCATGGATGTGGTCCCTGAAAGCGATATGTATTCCACAATGAGTGGACCTGCATGTGTGCCCCAGGTCTACGTGTGTCCAGTGGCATTTTCTCAGGGCCAGCAAAGCTGCTGGCATAACAAGCCTAATAAATAAATATTTTTTCATCCTTTCATTCTCATTTACCTTTTTGCCAATGAATTTCAATCGCTTTCCACTCCTAATTAATCTACAAACGAATAGCAAAAAACAAAAAAATTTATCCAATCAGAATTTATTCCTCGATGCTTACAAGCAAATTGTGACATCTGTTTCACAAATCGCATGCCCGAAGCCATGCTCCTTAACCGAAGCAGCGCGTGAGTCTAAGCTCCACCCCGTCAGGCCTTCCCTCAACAGTGTAAGTGAATAGGCATCTAAAGTTAGACTGTCAGATTCATCAGCCAATCAGATTGATTTATTTGTTCTTGTGGATGTGGTCTTTAGGATATGTCCCAGTCCAGGCCTTCTAGCTGGCCTTGAGTGACACAATCACACTTTAAGTGACGTACACAACTTGAAAGCGAGGAGCGCGAGATCTTGCTCACGAGTCGGCTGTCATCACTGCCTCATCATCATCGAGAAAGAGACCCTTATGGATTTAAAAACCTGATATGTTCATGATCATGCAATTGATTCCTTAAACAGGAAAGAAGGACTGATTTTCACTTCAAGCTAATTGGTACGTGCTTTTTGCATTGTTATAACAACATCAGGAGTTTTCAAAATGAACATTAGGCTGCTTAAGCATTCAGTGTCAGATCAAGTTTTGAAAAGTAACCGTGTACCATGACGACAAAGATTTTTAAATCTCAAATATTATTAGAGAGCTTTTTCTTGGTATTAGACCTCCTTGGTTCTGGCTTTCAGGTCACAACTCGTTCTTAGGGAGAAGAAAAGAAAACAAGCTAGACATCTACACAGTGAGCAAAAATGCATGAGCTGCACATCCGACTCAAGATGCAATGTTGCAAGTTCATTGATGAAAGTCATAAATATACCTAGCGCCTGCAATGTGAAGTGTTCCAAACAATCAACTAAAAACAAAATAAAACTTTGGATCAGTCACAGTCCTCAGAGTTGTGTGGTCACAGATCCACAGAGCTTGAAAAAAAAAGGAAGCAGACAAGTGGATCATGCCAAAACAGACAGTACTTCTTCAAGGAAGGAAGTTAAAGATGGAGTGTGGGACAGGGAGCTCACAACATAGGCAGTCGGTCAAAAGAATATGTTGACTGGGTCCTGTCCTGAGACATCTCTTTCTGCTTTTGAGTTAATGGAAAACCTCTTGGAATATCAGAGGAAGAGAGAGGAAGAGGTGAAAATGACTGCAAACAGGGACAGGGATAGCGTAATTAGTGACGAAGTCCACAATAATAGCAGAATAAACAGAAAAGAGGAGGAGCGAAGAGGAAGAATGATGGAGAGGAGAAGATAAGGTGCTCTGGCAAGCCGACAGGAATAGGGTTGGGATAATAGGGTTCAAAACTATGAATGTAAACTTTTATACAGTGAAAAAGACACTCTATTAACATAAATATATATAAATAAATACAAATTTCCAACATTCTTTTGAATGTCCATGTACTAAAATTATATATTTGATACAATGAGTGTACCTTCATTTACCATTACTATTCTTTTGAATGTCCATGTACTAAAATTATATATTTGATACATGAGTGTACCTTCATTTACCATTACTATTATTTTGAATGGCCATGGAAATGAAGCAATGTGATAACAATTTTACCTGGTCACAAAAAGTAGTCCGTTAATTTACCTGATGAACTATCACCATTTGCTGACCCTTTATGCATTGCAGAGCTAATGTGTGCTTCTAAATCACTTGCACCTTGATTTGCAACTGACACAAAAGTGCCAGATTTACATGTCAAACATTCTGCTTCCCACGGATCTCAACCTGGTTGAAAGCATGGGGATTATTTGTGAAAATCTTCTGTAAATTTGCACTTTCTTTTGGGCATTATTTCCACTCATCTGTCATTTGCTGCTACTGTCAGTGTCAAGCAACTGTTTGATGCTGAACACAACAGTGTTCGCCGAGAGATTGACAGACAGAAATTTGGCCTATAGTTGCTGAAAGCCTCCAATCGATCTGATTGACCAATCGCTTCATTAAGTGATTAAATATTTCTGAATAATAATTGCACATTTCTGTCATCCAGGTATTGCGGTAATCTTTCCTTCTCTCGTACCACTTTGCAAACTCTACAATTAAGATAATAAAATAATTTCAATTCAATTTGGTATATTTAATGTCCACATATTTATTTATTTGGCATAGTCATGCAATAAGTGGGATAGTGGTTAGTCAGACAGTCATTATCGCAAATTATTACACAGCTCTCTCAAATATTCTTTCAAATATCCGGTTATTCAGGTATTGCGAGACACCTTTCCTACTTCTCAGATCACTCTGCAATTTCTATAAGTAAGCTAATAAAATAATTTCAACTCATATTAATATTTCATGTCCATTTATTTATTTATTTGACAAGTATCCTTGTAATAAACTGTATAATGAGCAGTCATTTATTTTCAAAATAAACACCTACAGAGCTTCAACGCAAACCGGAGGTGCAAATCAGCGATTTCTTTTTTTCTCACATAAAAACATAATTTAAAATCTAAAATTCATGTCCATCTTTTTATTTATTTGGTTAGTAGCCATGTAATAAACTGGATAATGTACAGTCAGCCGGTGTCACGGCTCCAGTGAGTTTGTTGATTTGTTTTGTATGTTTTGTTATTTACTCTCCCTCGTGTCTCGCAGGTGCGGCCGGCATGCATGATCATTGTTTCCATGGAAACATTGATTGTTCCCACGGGAACGCTGATCATGCCACAAATTATTGTGCTGAGCAAAACCTATTCTCCTCTAACTAACTCCCTTCTTCGAGCAACACCTGGTTCCCTACTAATTCACTCCCTTCTTAAACCCTTAATGTTCTCAGTATCTTTGCTAAATTGTTGCTTGGTATTAAGTAACTAATCTCACTCTCTCTGTCTAGTTGGTCCTGTCTCATGTTTCTGTTGGATTGTCTGCATATCGGGTATGTGGTTGCCTTCCAGTTTGCTGCATGTCAGCTGGTCTTCCATGGAGGATACCTTGTCTCTGCCTGCATGTCGTTTGCTAGATCGCCCATCTGGGCGTCGTTCTGCACCTCACTAAGCTTCAACAGAGGATTCTACTAATCTGTTCCTGACTTTCATGTCGCACACACTCATTCTACAAACACACACTTCACGGATTGCCCCTTGCGGCGTGCGTGCTTCTCAGAGATCTCTTCCCGCTGCTGCAGCTGCAGCCGGTGCCGGGACCCTCAACATCCACAACTCTTATATTTATATTTTTGTAAATAACTCCTTTGAACTGGTCCTCTGCTCTTGGGTCTGTTTGTCTCGCTATCGCTCTGACAGCTGGCTGTTATCGCAAAATAAACCAACAACTTCAATGTAAATCGGAGGTTAAATTCAGTGTTTCTGACGTTTCCCCAGTTTCTTTCTCCTCGTATAATATCAAGGGCTGTCAATAGATAAACATTTTAATCAAATGAATTACATGATATGCCGATTACTTAACCCTTGTGCATCCTTGTGGACATTTTTGGCTTTTTCAGTTTTGTTTTTTTGATAACTTTGTCTGTGTTAATGCTAACTGCATAAAATTTTCCACAGGTGTGAATTTTTATTGGAATTTTAATATTTCACCCTATTTTCTTTAAAAAAATATTTTTTGCACTAGTTACACAAAATACTCCCTCTTAGCGTTGTTTTGGACAAAAATGGCACTTTTTAATCCCAGTGCCATTTAACTATAAAATTATGCAATCTTGTTTAACATGCTTTCATTATGTTGGCAAGGCTTCAAAATTGACATTTTAAATATTTTTTACCAGATCGTGCCATTTTTTCAGGTTTGGCACATCATCGCTTTTGTTGTTGTTGTTTTCTGCTGTTTTTGGCTTATGCATATTATAGAGCCAATTAGATACATTATGAATATATAATTGTGTGAGTGTGTTGGTATGGATTTCAGAGTGTGGTTTGTATGTGTCTGAGGCTCTAATAATAAAAATAAAAAAAATTCTGTTTAGCATTTATTAAATTGAAAATAATTATAATTATTATATTTTTTATAAAAAACAACAGTGGCATTATGTAAACAAACCAGCGTTTAAAGGGTTAAAATTCTGAAAATAAATGAATGTTTGGTAATTATGATTAGAACTGATGCTGGTTAAAAAAATTATGTCAGTGAAAGTGGAAAAAAATATAAATCTATAATATTTTTATGACAGTTTTTGTTGAGAAAAACAAGCATATCCACATGCTCTGTAAACTATACTCTTTTATACATACCAGTTTAAATGAGGTAATGTCCTTTATATCAGCTAGTAAATTCTTTCTCGGATGCTATGTTTGTTGTTTACAGAAGTGTCGCGGGGATTACGTTGCTACGGGGACGCTGCTTTCTGAAGAGCTGCACATATACGAGAGTAAAGTGTACACCGCTTATCCGGTACATTTACCGGAACCCAGGAATCCAGCTTTCTCACAGTAAGCCACATTCTCACAATATCCCACTTTTCTGGTGTCCATCTGAACGTTTGACCTCAACAAATGTGCCCACACTCAACAGCGCCACCCAGTGCATTCTGTTATAACTGCCAGTTTTAGTTTGTGTGTTCAGGGCTTTACATGCATCTCACTGTATGGCCAGCAAAGCAAAACTATGCGAAATTCAACTAATAATTATTGTTGAACGAATATTCGACTACTCGTGCACATCTCTATAGTTTAAACAGAAATGTGAAGATTATAATTTTATAAAAGCACTTTAATTATTTTAAAACTTGTGCATTATTTGAGCTGTAAAGTTGTTTAAATTATAATTTTTACAGTCGTTTTAGGGTTCGTTAACATATCATCATGGTAGCGAAGCTATAAAATTGGCTATAACTATATGCAGAACCACTTTATAAGTGATTTTATCACACTAAAATCATGTTTACACACGTCCTTTAAATGTCTTGTGGCTTTTTGTTTGAAACAGTCGGTATTTAACGTTTACGGATTGACCCCATTCACTTCCATTGTAAGTGCCTCACTGGAACACACATTTTTGCTTTTTTTAAAGAAAAGGAGGGGGAAGTCAAAATACACTTTTGTGGCAATCAGTGTTATGCCACAAATGCTTTCGATTGACCTTAAATTTTATTGAACATGGAATATTCTTTTTTATAAGTCTTATTTTCAGCACTACCTTGTGTTTAGCTTGCACGGCAGTATCTAGAACAACATTACATAACATTATTATTTATTTTCCAATCACAATAACTAAAACTTTAAAAAGCAAAGAATAAATATAAATATATATGAAGAAATAATCAGATGTTTCTTAATTAGACAAATTAGCATTGATTTGTTACTATTATAAAAACATGAATTTAAAGTAATACATTTCCTAAACTTTCCAGATTCAGACAATATCTGTCATTTGAATTTATATGGGATCCGCTGCTAATATCTAGAGTTCATTTGAAAACATGATGTTAGTGTTATAGTGAATTGGACATGTATACTTGTGTAGCTCATATCTTCACACACATACACACAATAATTGCACAGAGCACTGAAGTGAACACAAGTTTATTTATTAAGCATGTATTTGTTGATGGTTTTTATCCTCCTACACATTACACCTGAGCTGCTCTCAGCCAATCCCCCTCCAGGGATATGGCCTAACTTAGCTTGATTTGCATTGTTTGCGTGGAGCACCTCAAGATAGTGTTGTTTAGCACCAGACATTGTCAGTAACACTTGTTTGGCACCCATGTGATGGTATTTATGTGTGTGTTGTGTTCCTTGCAATAAAAAGACACTCATCAGGAAAAACAGTGTAAGTGTGTGTTTGTCAGGCGGCAGGGTGATCGGTGTATTGTCCCCTGGTAAGGCTGAGCCCTTAGTGCTGGATTCTGCGGATGGACTGGATCTGAGGGGTCTGGCTGTGGGAACCCCAGTTCCTCCAGTGCTGGTAGTCTCCGCTGTGCCTCTCACACTCCATAATGTACTGCCTGCCCCTGTATCCTGGGAACTCGTAACACACAAAACTACACACAGAGATAGATGGACAGATGGTCAGGTGAGTTTGAGATTCAGAGATGAAAGGAAATAAACATTGAAAGAAAGAGGGAGACTCACGCGCCACACTGCACATGCATGGAGCCCACTTCAGGGCCACACCATCCCATGCCCTGCAGAGAGGGGTAGTCATCACACAGCTCTGCTCTGCGACCCAAAAAGTTCTCCTTCTCGAAAATGATCATGCGACTGCTCTGGTGAGACTGAGTAGAGAGAAAAAGTTTCACCGCACATATCCGCAAATACATAGTGTTATGAACCGATAAAGGTGAATACAGGTAAAGTGGGACACTTACATTTTTGTTTTGAATATTTCTTTCTTTTTCCTCTGTGTAGTGTATTGGAATCTTTAACTATTTAATATGGTATTGTGTGAGAGCCTAAGCCATTTGTTTTACAGTTTTCAGTCCCTAATGGAGAAAGTCATTAATGACTTTCATTAATAACAACAAAAGTTGTTGGAGTTGTTGAATTAAAATATGATGTTAGTTCACATGCTGTACACCTCCTTTTTAAGTTGTTGTTTTTTAAGTTAAATGATTAAAATTGTTGAGGGCCCCTGGATGAGAAATACTGTTTTAAAACAATGCCAAAGACAAATTTTAAGAACGTGTCTACCTTACATTGTCAGAAACAATTTGTAAAATTAGGGTTCAACACCTTTAGGGGTACAACAGCTTGTCACTGGTGCAGTACCCTCAAAGGTACACACACTGTACACTCTACATGTCAGTCAGTATGTATTTGTACATTATCTGTTTCTAAAGGGTTCATATTAGTACCTTAAATATCTTCTCTGTCACTAATTTCTACATATTAGAGTGGTTCTCAACTTTTTTTTGATGAACACCCCCCTACTTTATTCCCTTACCCCAGCTACCCCTTCTCACTGATTCTCAAAGAGCTGTGAGTTTAAGAGCTCGAGCTTTAAGAGCTTTGTGCGTTTTGAGTAAGGTGGATGATTTTCATGATTCCTATATTCTACTGGAATTTTTGTAGTTTACTCAAATTATCTGAGCTTGTTTTACAGTTTTTTTTTAAGTTGACACAACTTAAGTCAATTTAACAAGTTGTCATTTTGTATCTATTTGTATACTTAAGTTGAATCAACAAGTTTATTTGCCACCTCAACTCAATAACATATGTTGATTCAATTACATTTGGTGCTAGGTAACTTCACATAATTTATCGCAAGATCTTTAATACTTGACTCTAAACACATGTTAGACAAACAATATCACCCTTAATGTTGTCACAACTAGCTTAACAAAGTTGTCTGAACAAACTATTTAATATTGAATACTGATGCTGAATTGCCAGCTCCCAGCATGCATTGTGATATGAGACTTTATCTGTGCTATTGTTGTTGTTTTTGTCATGACTGTTAGTTAATAGTTGTGTGATTATGTTCAGAGCTCATCTTTTTACTTAATGATGTTTGTTGATTGTCACCATTACTGAGGTTTGTGTTTTAAGTGTTGAGTATATGTGCCTCCGTGTCTAATGTTCACTTGCTGAGTTAGCCGTGAGGGTACAATGGGTATAGCTTTGAGGGTGCATCAATTTATGCCATTTTACATTTACATTTATTCATTTGGCAGACACTTTTATCTAAAGCGACTTCATCTTAACTCCTGCATTACAAAGTTTTTCTAGCATCAGAATAGAAGTATCCAATAATGTTTTTCTGACAGTGTGTATTCATCCTATATAATATATACAACCAAATTTAAGATTCCTAGGATACAAAGGAAGGGAGAACACTCACAGCACAGTAGATAGGTCTGAAAGACATGAGTCTCTCCACATGGTAGGACAGGTTTCCACTGTAGGCATCCCAGTGAGGATACTCTCCTCTCTCCAGGATGAACTGCTGTCCCTGGAAGTCATGGTGCTCATAACCCACCCAGCTACGGAAAGAGAGAACATCCAGTTAAACCACAAACAGACACACAATGTTGGTCAAAAATACCCTTGGTACACATATTGTGTGTAATACACACTGTTAACTCACGCGCCACTCTCCACGCGAATAGAACGGATGTTGTCGAAACCACATTCCTGGATGTTGCAGCATTCTGAGGTGAACTCCTGACATTTTCCCTGGAAGTGTTCCTGCTCAAACACAGTCACCTAGGACACCAGGGGGACAAAGGTTAAGTGTGTCTATGTGTGTGCATGTCTTAAATGATGTGTAGTCTAGGCTGTGGGAAGCACCCCCTGGTGTTGAGCTGATGGTTGTTCTTTTCTTTTTCTTTTTTATAAACACATTAAAACATTTTGAATATGTTTTTCTAAAAACGATATGCTTGAAGAAGTCTTGAGAAATAAATTACAATACTGAATAGTGTCATAATTATTTATAAATCAAGAGGGCCTTCATCTCAACAACCCCTGAATGCCAATCTTAACTACTGGAGCACCTAGCTGCGTATCTCATAGTAACACGTTTGGTTTATTATAAGCTGCCGTTGAGCAATTTACTATTAACAGTTGTCAGTACCTTTTAACATTACACTGATAGGCTATACACTTCCTGCAAAAATGTAATCAGCTATGTTCTTGTGTGCGATTATGTGCGAGTGTTATGAATGCACTGATAATATAATGCACTAAGTTCGATTATGCTTTCATGTTGGATGATAATGGGAAAGCCACCCTTCTGGGGGGTTTGGTGTGTGTGCTTGTGGACGGGGGTGTGTGAGAGAGAAGTTAGGGAAAGATTTAGAGAAACAATTGCGTGTTAACTTCGTGTTGCCTCTTACCAGTCGTACGGCCAAGAATAAATATCAGAAAAGTATAACAACTGCACTCGTTCATTCACGGCGATTGTTACAGTAATAGACTGTTATATTACAAGGTAACGCTATGTAATCCGCTGTGCTGAACTTTCCCCCTTAATTATCACCCCCTTCACCTCTGCTGCTGTCTGTCAGCCAATAAGAAAAGTTTACTCATGTGCTTGAAGCCAAAAACCGGGGATGGAGAGATGATAATAGCACAGGTCAAGGTAATCATACAGCAAAAAAAAGGTCCCCATCCTTGTATACATCCTCTGAGAAACCATCAGTAAAATCGCAATCCTGTATCAACGGATGGGATTCATCCCCTATACGGATGGGATTCATTTAAATGCTTGGAACAACTTGCAGCAACCCATATAAGCAACAGCCGGCATTAACTATTTAAAGAGAAAGAAAGGATCATATTTTCTTTTGGACAGGAAAAGTGTAGCCCCGCATTTTGGGATACATTTTCTAGAAGTAGGCTACAAATAAAATGACAGAACTTGAATGTAGGCCTATTGTTCATCTTTTTTTCATTCAAGATACTAACAGAGCATTGCAATCTGTTGTGATTTGTCAAATATTCCAATACATTTACTCTAATAATCTTTTTAATATCTTCTCCATAATTAATCAGTATAGCTAAATGGATTTCCTCATAAATCAGATCATATAGAAATCGCTAAATAGCCTGTGCGATTTGACGATAAGAGATTGTACAATGTCATAAAAACTAATCTAAACTAATCATTTTAGCCATAGTTAAATGGCTAAAAATGGCTTTGTTTTTGTTGTTGTTTTTACATGTACACGCAAAAATGCACCTCCCACTACAGCACCACCAACATAAATCATCTTTCCACGGCCCTGTGTGAAGTAGGCTTAGTTATATTGATTGAAAAACATATAGGCCTATATATAATTTACCTTGAAGAATGGAGCCATTCCCATACCAGAACTGATCATGGGTTGCATCATGGCGGATCGAGTGAACCTATACATCTTTATATCTAGAAAAAATAAAAACAGAAAGACTGTTGACTGACAATGCAAGGGATGTTACAATTCATGCAATTACCAATCAAAAGATACAAACAGTAACTTTTTTAGTAAATATTAATAATATTACTCGAACTCAAATTCTTAATCGTTGACATATTACAAAGAAATATAAAATTAACATGTACTGATTGTCTTTTAATAAAATGTTAGATTAATGATTATAGCCTATTAGTTTCTTATTAGAGTAATATCTAAAATATGATTTAAATAAAAGTGTTACATTAACCAAAACTATTCAAAACAACATTTATGCATAAAAACTGTATAAGACAACCAATAATTCGACTAAATGTGGCCATACTGAAAAAATACGTATTGAAGTAGAACCCATTAATTTCATCATGTGTGCCATAATCTCCCTCAGAGCGCGTGAGATGTAATATGGCATCTTACCGTTTTAGTCACTGACTCGCGCTGAGCTCGGGAGTGGCACGCGCCTTATGGCTGGTTTCGCGTGAAGTTTTGAGAGAACCTGGCGCTTCGGTTTTATACCGACCGCCGCGTGCCCGCGCTCGCCACAGTGAGCGCGGCGCGCGTGGAGTACACGCGAGGCGCATCCCATCTGTGGGACAGACCACAGGGTCGCCAGCTCAGCACATACTATACACATGGAAGTCGCGAGCCCATTCACTGGCAAGTGCAATGTGTTTTGGGCAAAAAGAGGGCACACAAAAGGTTTGGCCCCAGTATGATCGTGCAGATCAGCACTACTGCGCACAGGGCACAATGAGCCCAAAATACTAGGATTAGCTGGACGAATTTGCTCCAACTGAGTGCGGGTTTGAAATAAGGTATCTGAGCTGCTGTGGTGATGAAAGTTCACTCATTATTTCATGACAGAGAGTTACTATTTTTGCAAGGATACCCACATCAGTGAATACAGTTTATCAATAAATAAAGACACACACACACACACATACACTTTAAAAAAATTAAAAGTAACATAAAGCTATAACAATTTTTTAAAAAAATTGATTTCATTGCATTACATCCATTTAAATTTGTAAAATGGAAGTTTAATTAATCCATTTGAGTTGGGACTACATGAATATTTTTGTGATTTTAATGTAGCATAGATGAAACTGGATGGAGATTTTTGTTTACTAGTATGCTTTGCATGGGACTCAATAGAGAGAGTAAATGTGTTTTTGAGCAAGATGAAGATAAAGGGGATACTTGTTCTTTTTTAATGTTGTTTTGTTGGAGTTTTGGGCTTTCCATTATGGTGAAGAGTGAATCTTGAACTAACGATGAGGACAGGTAAATGTTGCATATGACATAGATCGCTTGCTTTGTTGGGCATATGCTGTGCTAACTATGGAATAATTACTACTATGCTACACTCAGTAGTGCTTCCAACCAGCATTAACTTTCGCTAGTTAATACATAAAGAAATAAACACCATTTTTTTTGTACAATTTACACGTCTAATTTCAGCTAGGTTCTTTCTACACAAAGTGTTTATGTTGAGATCACATAGTCATTTTAAGTTAAGAAAACGATAAGGTTACAACTGTAACCATGGTTCCCTAAAATGAGGGAATGAATGCTGCATTAGCTGACGCTATAGGGTTATAGCCGCAGACGTAGCCAATCTCTGAAACTCTTTAAAATCTCAGGTTGAGGGAGGATCACAAAACACCTCCCTCAACTGGAGCACAAAACACTAGCTGCCAATTAAAATTGTTGAGATTTTAAAGAGTTTAATTCATTCCCTCATTTCAGGAAACCGTGGTTACAGTCTTAACCTTATCGTTCCCTATCAATCCTCAAAAGACCTCCCATTGGTATATGTCTGGTTGCTATGGCAGCGATGGGGTGAGACCCGCATCTAAGCGTTCTTGTAGAAAGTGAAGTGTAGACAGTACGGTGCATTGTACAGGGTCCTCGTGCCGAGAGGAACACCAATCTGTGAACAATTGCCATTTCAATGTGTATAAACGTCTTATTAATGGGGCTCTGGCTTGTAATATGGTATCAAGCACCTTTTGCAAGAGCCCCTTTGCATTAGTTGGGCACCGTTCAGTGGCCACACATGAAGTTTCCACAATTCTGGATGTGGATGCCAAATTGTACCCCTGCCTGTGTGAGCAGGTCCTTGCTCAGTGGAATCCTCCACAGGGGTAGGGGGTTGTCATTCAAGAGCTCTATTAATTCTGGGAACCATGGGCGGTTGGGCCTTTCCGGTGCAACCAACAGAAATGCTTCCTTGTCCTCCCAATTTTGCACAGTACTTGGTGAAGTAAGTGGACAGGAGGGAATGCATACTTGCATCCTGCAGGCGAATTGTGGGCTAGAGCGTCCAGGCCCAGCGGGGCATGAGTCAGGACATACCACAGGCGATATTGTGTTGTCTTCGGTGATGCAAATAGATCTATTTCGGCTTCCCCGAATTGATCCCATATCATCAGAACTGTCTGAGGTCGAGTCTCCATTGTCATTTTATAAAACCTTGTCGTGAGAGCAAATCTCTGCCCATGTTCGAGGTGACCTGGAACGTGCATCACACGTATCAATAGAAGATGTTCCTCGCACCAAATGAGAAGCTGGCGCACCAGGTTCATCAATGGTTGTGATCAAACTCCCCCTTGGCGATTTATGTAAGCCACGACTGCCGTGTTGTCGGTTCTGACCAGAACATGAAACCTCTGGACAGCTGTTCGGAAAGTCATTAATGGTAGAAATATAGCGAGTTGTTCCAGACAATTTATGTGCCAGGTTACTTGAGTACCGCATTCGTTGTGACTACTTTGCCCCTGACCACTAAGTGCCATGCCTGTTTGATAAAATGTGTCCGTTTTCCAAATGGTTAAAGTGGCTAGACAGCAGCATGTCATCAAAAGATGTAAGCAGCTGTGCCGCCATGAATTATGGGGTACCTTCAATCTGAGCCAACACTGAAGTGGTCTAATCTGCAGTAGTCCAAGAGAGGTGACCGCTGCTGCAGAGGCCATGAGGCCCAGGGCTTATTGGAAAAATTTCAATGGAAACATTTTCCCAGCTTGAAAATTTTCAAACACCATTGAATGGAATGAACGCTTTCTTCCGACAGGCACGCCGTCAAATTATTTTGAACGGAACCCTCGCAAATGCTCCATTTAGGCATCTCAGATCCAAAATGAGGCATAATCCTCCGTCCTTTTTGGCAACTAGAAAATAGTGGCTGTAGAGGAACAAACACATCCATGGGCTCTGGTCCCTGCTTCATGCAGTAACATCAGGAGCGCTGCTCCGGTTTGGCCACCGGTACGAGGGCGCCTCGGGACCACAATCTTGAATTTGGGCCAGGGTGTTGCGAGCTAACTAGAGGGCTCCATCTCCATTTTCCGTGATGGCGGTGTAGCGAGAGCATTGAATTTGCAGGGCCATTGACCCAAGGAGGAGTGCGAGTGAGTCAGAGGCACTACAGAGTCGCTAAAGTGCTTAAAGGTCCCACCTGAAACCTTTCGGTGAAAGCGCTAATAACGTTACCGAACAGGCCCTGTTGAGACACTGGAGACTATAGCAGCACAGCTTTGTCCCTGTCCCACGTCTCTGGATAGAATCAATCGTCTAGCCGAGAACACTTGGGCACAATCCAATTGGAGGTTCTCGACCGCCAGAGTGAGCACCTGAAACTGCACAGCTTTCAGAAACTCTAGCACGGTCTTCCTCTCCTCAGAGAGAAGTCCCAACACGCTCATCAAACGTTTGTGTCCAGGGTTCACCTTCCGACACCACATCATCCTTATACTCAAGAGTGAGTGCCGAACATAATGGAGCCCTGATAACGGGGTGCAGCTCATCATGGGCATACTCCACAGGCAAAAACACTTGCAGATGAGGTGGGGAGACACACGAGGCTTGTGCTGGCAAAATCTCCTCCTCAAACTCATCCAGCTCATCCTGCCCTCATCGTCCAGCTCATCGTCTCCCTCGTGTGGTCCCTCAGGAGCCATAGAAGGCCGTCGGATAAGGGGATATACCATTCACACAGCGGAAAACATTTACGAAATGCCATCTTTAAAAAGACTCTTTTAGATTGTGCACATTATACAGATACACACAAACACAAACAGACTGTAGCACTTATGTTACAGTCTACAGAAAACGATCCAATACAATCCAATTGTTGAATAATCCAAAGTATACTTTCTGTTGATGCTCATGGGCCTTAGAATAATCCCAGCACTGTGATGTGGTGAAAGAAGTGAAGATGTCTCGTCTGTCTGCTGTCAAAAGGAGGACAATTTTATGGTTAATATCTGATATCATTGGAGCACCACAGGGGGTTAAAGAAAAATCTGACCCACCCGCTGTGAGAGGTGCAAATCTTGACGGCAATTCTTAGTAGAAAAAATCAAATTTTTCATGCAGAGTACGAAAGAGAGATTATCGGCACCCTGAACGAGAAAATTCTGAAGAGATAGCGCTATGCACCACCTCTATATGAGTTTGTCAGTTGGTGCGACAGTTCTTTTCTCCAGCTTAACACCTCTAAAACCAAGGATATGTTTATAGATTTTAGGAGAAAACAACCTGGTTCTCCTCTACCCACCTATATAAAAGGAATAAGCATAGAGGTGGTAGAGCAGTATAAATACCTGGGTACTGTGATAGACAGTAAACTCAAATGTTTTTATCTGCAAAAAGGGACAACAACGATTGTACTTCCTAAGGAAGCTTAATTCTTTTAATGTCGATAAGGTTATCCTGTATTTATTTTATAAATCTTTTATTGAATCTGTTCTTACTTTTGCTTTTATTGCCTGGTATGGGGGCATCAGCCTGAGGGAGAAAAATAATCTACGCCATATTGTGAAGGTGGCTGGTAAATTAATAGGCTGTCCACAGGTTTCCTTGACAAATATTTATGAGAGGCAGGTTATGAGGAAAGCAGATGCCATATTGGACTGTGTAAATCATCCCCTTCATTGTTCTTTTGAGGTCCTCCCCTCAGGTCGGAGATTTAGAGTCCCTTGTTTTAAGTCCAATAGGACTAAGAACTCTTTTATACCAAGTGCAATTCGGTTGCTAAATTTGCACAATTCTATGACATAGATGGGTAATACTGTAACAGTGTTTTTAACTAGTAGTTTGTGTTGTTTATTGGTATGTGAATGTGGTGTTTAGGCTACCTGTTGTGTCACCTGTATGTTTAACTGGCTGCAAGACAAGTTTTCCTTAGGGGACAATAAACTGAACCTAACCTAAATTAAGCCTGCTAAGCGCGCAAGGGACGCAGAGCACAAAGCGCTATCTGCCAAATTAAAATTGGCAAGATTTTAAAGAGTTTCAGAGATTGGCTACACCTGCAGGAATAACTCCATGGCATCAGCTACGATGCAGCATTCATAACAAGGAACTAATGTCAAACATGTGGAACCACTGTCCATGATTGAGTCTAGTTCAGCCAAAGACCTGATTTTAGTGCATATGTTTATTTATTGTTATAACTAGTATGTTTAATATGTTTATCAACATAGCATGGTGGCTGATTGCCAATATAATGCTAATAATGACTATATAACACAATTTATTGATAGCAAAGGTATACACAAATTTTCTTACTGTAAATGAACACTATAATTACTTAAAATTGTTAAAACAAACATTCTAAAATGGAAAACCTTCTCTATTCACTAACAAGACTTTGGAACTGTCTAGCACATCAATAACGACTGTTAATTGGCCAAGCAAACTTAGCAGATGCTAGTTTTCTCAAAATGGCCAAATATCTGCTTATTAATTGGCCAGGTCAAGATTTATCAGTCTATCATCAGTTTTAACCCAAATCAGCTCAAATCAACCCTCCCTACATTCATCGTCTATAAGTTTTGTTAGGAAAGAGGGGATGAGTTTAAATGAATAAACTCATCCCCTCTTCCCTATTACTCCTAACAAAACTTTTAGAAAATGAATGCCTAATATATTTAGAAAATGTATATCATCAGAAAATTATTTATCAATACACACCCAAAATGTGCAGTAAATCATATACAATAAAAGAATTATCAGCTAAATAAAAGTTACTGGTTCAATATTAGTCTCCCAAAAACACAGAGTGCTGTCCCGTATTGCTTATGTTTTCTTATAGACTGAAAGTCCAAGTTTGAAGTTTAGAATTTCTGTGGGATATATTTGTGTTGTGAGTTGTTTTGAGTTGGAACTCTGTTGAAAATCTTCTTTCTTTCTATTTTGTTATCTGTCTCTTACTGACTCTGACACAAACATACACAGTCTTTCTCACTCTGTGGTGATGATGTGGGGCTTCTTTTCTGTGAATATGCTGATAGAGGCACATTTCATTGTTTCAATGTAATCCTCACAGACTCAGCGCCAGGGTATAAGAGCTGGAGGCATGACCAAACGCAAATACCCTCAGAGTGAACCCTAGGTACGGACACACACACACTGAACACACAGGTAAGACAGCAAAATAACACATACACATAAACACATACATAAAACTTTAGTTTAGCAGCCGAGAGAGTATAAATCACCTCAGATTTCCCTTTTGTCCATTACATTTTCTGTCGTTCCCCAAAGATGTCCCACATCCATTACAAATATAATCCACTTTTTTCCTACTTCTTCCCTGTGAACACTTTGTTTTTAGAATCACAATATTTATTACAGTGGTCACCCTTGCCATTTTCTTGTTCTTTGTTCTCCATCTCAGTTAGTCTTTCATTTCTGAGAAATCAGAAAGTTATATGATTTTCTTTCTGTTTCTTTATTTTACACTAGGCATCATGTCTTCCAGTGGAGAAAAAAAGACTGCCTCCCAGACCGACGGCAAGGCAGCCCAGACCAAAAAGTCAGAGATGGGCATGATGTCCTATAAGGTAAAACCTTCAAATAAACATACAAATGCTGATGTCAAATGATTAGACATTGGTCTAACATTGTACTACTACCAGGTTTCTCTCTCTCTCTGTTAGATGTATGTGTTCGACCAGGAGAACTTCCAGGGGCGCATGATTGAGATTAACGCTGAGTGCATGAATGTTTGCGATATGGGCATGGATAGAGTTCGCTCACTACGTGTGGAGTGTGGCCCGTAAGCATCCTCATACACTTTGCATGTATATACACACACTTAAGAAAGAATGATTTGTCTGAGTCCCACACACACTCTTTATTTGCCCACTGCAGATTTGTTGGCT
Source organism: Xyrauchen texanus (assembly GCF_025860055.1). Lineage (NCBI taxonomy): Eukaryota > Metazoa > Chordata > Actinopteri > Cypriniformes > Catostomidae > Xyrauchen > Xyrauchen texanus. The sequence continues at coordinate 14,942,980 of NC_068294.1, forward strand.
TTGAGCAGATGAACTTCTGCGGAGAGATGTACATCCTGGAGAAGGGCGAGTATCCTCGTTGGGATTCTTGGAGCAACTGCCAGAAGAATGACTACCTGCTGTCCTTCAGACCCGTCAGAATGGTGCGCAAATATACATACAATCCTCTTCCATCTTCAATATCATTCTTTGTTTCACTAACAAAATGCATTCATCACATTCATTCCCTTCATAGGACCCTGAGAAGCACAAGATCTGCCTGTATGAGGTGGGTCAGTACAAGGGCCGCAAGATGGAGATTATGGATGATGATGTTCCCAGCCTGTTCTCTTATGGATTCACAGACAGAGTTGGCAGCATCATGGTCAGCTGTGGAACGTAAGTGTGCCCTGAGGTTTCAGCATTTATTATGTATCCATTTTATTACTTGGGCAATCACATGAGCAGTTATAGCTGTCTCAAAACCTTGTCAGTATTGATGAATGTTAATATTAGGAGCTTATTAAAGGCTTAAAGACTTTCCAATGGAACACAAATATTGATTCCACATGCAACTGACAAATCATGCAAATCAAGGGTCATCAATTGCAAATCATGCTTCATAACTGTGACGTTACTAAAGCCTATAAGCTATTTAAATAAATGGACAACTCTTCACCACGTGCCACCCAAACATTGTTTTGATCGGAAATATGTCCAAACAGGACATAAAACAGCGCTTGTCAAGCAATTTCATGGGGACTTTGATGTCTAGTTTTTGAAGGATGTTTATCTATATTAATGAGTTTACACTAGTGAATTAGAGTGCACAGACTAACAAACAGACTTTTGGTTTTCTCAGCTGGGTGGGCTATCAGTACCCCGGATATCGTGGCAGCCAGTACCTGCTGGAGAAGGGCTGAATACAGACACTTTAACGAGTATGGCGCTCGTTGTCCTCAGTTCCAGTCTGTGAGACGTATCCGTGACATGCAGTGGCACCCACACGGCTGCTACACCATGGCCAGCAAGTGAGGGCCAGACCAGGAGAGGAAGAGGAGGGTTGGAGAGGGAGAGGGACGCAAGAGGAAGGAGAGGAGGAGAGATGCCTGAGCATCTTCCCTGTGCTGCACAGTGGGCAAATGCTTTATGGGTGACAGACTCTCGCCTAACATTGCGGTCTGCGTCTGTCAAGCTTTTAAAGTCCAGTGGGACTATGATTCTCTCAGGCCTCAGTGTCTCTGTATGGGGCAAAGGCACCGATAAACATACTTCCCTCTTCCTCACTAGCTCCTTTGCTCTCTTTCTCTCCTGTGTCATGGCTCCTTTTTTTCCTTCCATAATTTATTTAATTTTTGTCATGGTTTTTCCCCCTGCCTACATCCCCCCTTTCCCCGGGAGAATGAAAAGTGAGAGGAGAGATGAAGGGTTGAGGAGAGCTGTGCCCTAGACATCTTCCTTTGCCTGCTGTACAGAATCCTGGTCATCTTTTCAATAAAAAAGCTTGATACGAAACTTTTGTCTTGTGAAAATGTCATTTCATACATCTAATTGTTGATTTAATGATAAAGTCATATTTTTAAATGAAGCGAATACTTTTAAATGCAAACAAATAATTATAAGAGTCAATAAATAATTACATTTTGGGTGAAAACGTTTTTGAAGTAATATGTAATATTGTTTAACCTCTTTACTTTATTTATTTATTTATTTACATATTTTAATTTACATTAAACTCCGAAACAGCGGATAGCGTTACACCCACATACGTGTTTGCATACAATAATCGAAAAGAAAGTGGCCGAAATGGGCGGGGCTTAGTGGCGCTAACACTGACTCCATTGGTCTGGTACGACGGGTATAAATTATAATTATTTTATTTTAAGTATTCATTGTGAATTTTCAATTCCTTGGGTATTAAAGTTTTTCCTGTATCATTGTTCAGGTATAAATTATTGTCCAGGCCGCTCCAGGACGTGCACGCACGTTTACGTTCATTGTCAAGTGTTACGTGCATCTTTTCTCACCGTTGTTGATGCTGGACCAATCACGTTTGTTTCTGATTACAGGATAAGTGTTTTTTTAAGAATCATTTTAAAACGATTTCTGGTGCAGACGTCCATTTATATATCAGACCAACTACGTTGAAATAATTTATTGAAACGATAATGATTTTAATGTACATATGATTCCACTAAGACAAATAAAGCCATGTCATCGGTGTTGTAGCCCCAAAGCGCCTCCTTTAGGAAGACAGCCTTTTGTCTCATTTGAAACTGTTTAGTGGGAGATAAAAAAGAACATTTTGACGACCAATGGCTAGAACAAGATCACGCGCGTGGTGAGTATACTAACAAACTTTAATTCCCCAATATGTGCATCGTGTTAAAAATCGTAGAAACAAACATTCCTCTGCGAAACAATCCGAGTTATTTATTTTGTTGTTGTTTTTTCCAAAGCAAAAGGTGTTGTAAAAGGTAAAGAGAACATAGATAATAGAAACTCTCCCACGGACTTGTGTTTATATATATATATATATATATATATATATATATATATATATATATATATATATATATATATATATATATATGGGTCAATGACGTATAAGGATTTTCAACAGGCCAATTTTAAAATACAAAAAATAAGGATATTTATTGCAATTGTTCAAACATTAAGAATGTTGTGTACACATAAATTGATATAAAAAAAATGTATTAAGTGATTTTAGTGTTTTTTTTTTCAACTAGATGAATTGGCCGTGGCCTAGAAAAATGTCATGTGGTGCGACCGGGATTTATCTTAAAATTAATTTTAACTTGCTTAACATTTTTAACAAGTTCTCAGTAATATAAAGTGTTTAGAAATAAATTATTTGCATTTGCTGTGAGTTTTTTATAAATAATGATCGCATAATTTTGTTCTACAATGTCACAGTCTTCTTAAATGTAAATAAAGACTTATTTTTCCTGTAAATCACATAAAACTGATATAAATGTTTAAAAAATACCATTCACTTAAGCATACTGTATCAGTGATTAATATTTCAGTCACATAAATTAAATATTTTATTTTGAATTTAATACAGTAATTGCTATTTTTGGTCGCACCACATGATGAGTGGTAGCTCCAAATGACACAAAGACCTCATATAAAATCTATTTAAAAAGATCAATAAATAATCAGTTCCATACAAAAAATATATTTAAACCAGATTTTATTAAAATTTCACAGAATGTTCATGAACAGAAACATTTCACAAACATTTTTTTTTTCTAAAAATCTCATCACAAACATTTATAAGTGCAGCACGCATTCATGGCTTTGTTTTGAACAAACATTTCATTTAACTTGACAATAATCATGTTGCTGATGGGTATTTGGAATGTCCACGTGAAAGTGTGATACATGGTGTTAACTGCAAGCATTTATTAACCCCATTTATTTCTGAACTTTGCTCAATCTTGGCTGCTCAACTTAGAGTAGCGTGAGGTTGCTGACTCAGGTTCTGAGATGACAGCATGAACATCTTTCTTACAGTAGAAAATTACATCTGGAGTTTGTGGCCACATGAATAAGTTCTTTTCACCCTCCTGCCGCATGGAGCTAACCTGGAGTTCCTCTCGCACAACCTCAAAAACCTGGCCTACATATGGAAGCTCATCATAAATAGGTTACAATCACAAACTTGCCACTCAAGTCTTGAAGACTAGCTTGTTCCCTTGGAGGCTCAGGTGCGCTTGAGGGATCCTCAGTGTGGCACATGGTGTCCCTCAGGTCTTCTTTCACTGGCTGGCATAGGCATGTCTTCATTTCTGCATGCTTGCAGAAGCATGACACCTCCCTATGACTAATTTGTGCAGATTGTGAAGACAAAACCTGCTGTATCTTTAAGGTGCACCTCACAGCCGTCCATTTGCCTGGAATCAGCTCATCATACTTCTGAATGCTCTCTTCGCTTATCCAATGGTGAGTAATAGTTGACCCTGATTTTTTGGCCAGCATCTCACACAAGTCCAGTGGAGTCTGCAGCTTGCCTCCTCGTTGAATGTAGAGACCTGCATCCCTCTTTACGGCACTGCCAATGCCATCCGGGGCACCCTTTCCATGGGACTTTTGATTTATTCCATGTAACATGCTTGAACCCAGAAAGGAAAGGCACAGTACTAAGGAGGCAAAAGTTTGCTAGCTGTTTCCTCAGATGTAAGACATGCTTATTCAGTTTACACTTCTCTTTCTGCAGTCTTTTGATACGTTTCTCTGCTGAAGATGTATTCCTTCTCTGATCTCTCTCTGGTGTGGAGGACACAGGTGGATTAAAATCCTCATTCAGAGGTATGGGTTCTACCACAGCTTGAGCTGCATTTTCTGGCTGCTCTTGTACTACATCTACATCAACTAGAACTGTCTCCATAGATGGCGGTGTAAGGTCAACACAGCATTTGCCATCTTGTTCCTTTCCCTGTAAGCACTGGATGCAGCCCTCCATTTCTCTCTCTGTTTCTTTTTCTTTCTCTCTGGCAGCTCACTTGACTTCACATATGGAATCTTTCCCTGACATTTTCTTCTCTGGTAGCTGAAACAGTAATATAATATAGCATCGTGCCATTAATCTACAGTGTATAGTCTATTTTATTTTGGACTAATAATAGATGACAGGAGATGAACATGTTAACAAAAAAATTTATTTCCTCCAGGTAATGAAAAACACACAAGAGCAATATGTACATCATGTTGCTTTATTTATGGTTTTAATTCAAACATTTTTTTAACATACCTTTGTCTTCTCCTAGCAAGGTACTCTGCTCTTGCTGCAGGGTCAGAATTAACATGCTGCCTATGGCTAGCACTTTTTACTTTGCTTGGCAGTGGCATCTGGTAAAATAGATTAAAACAGTTATAAATATATAAATACATAAATAAATAAATAATGAATGCATAATAATTGCATAATTACCAAAGTGAAATTACATTCTCTAAATTATATTTTTGTATTTTTCTCATGATATTGTACAAAGATAAAACATAAACATTGTGTCTTAAATATTAGAAAACATTACTCAAATGACTGCATAAATATCTAGTCCAAATAATACTAAAAAGTACTTTACTTATATAAATCTTCAATTGAATATAAAAGCACAAAACCTGCCAATCTAGGACATATATCTATCATGGAAAACACTCTGCAATGGTCGCACCACATGATATTTGGTCCCACCACATGATATTTTCAAGTTCAGTTCAAATTTACAGGCACAGAATTAGCCACCTAAATGAAACAAGCTAGCTTCCCACAAAAGGTCACTATGAAATTTATAATCAAAATATATATTTGTAGAAAAAAATTTATATTAATTTTTTTTCAATGTCATACCACATGATATCCAAATGTGGCAACTACATACCAGCAGTTAAATATGAATTTAATTATTTTTTTTTTTCAAATTTGAGAGAGAGTTACAAACCTGCTTGCTGCTTCCATGGGTCCTTGGCAAACTGGTACATCATGCAATGTCCTGTCTTTGAATGGATTTCAACATAAAAGTCCCAAAGTGGTCATTTCTTGATGGTCGCACCACATGATATTTCATAAAACGGACATCATCGAACAAAGTTTGTTTGTATATTATGATGAAAATATAAATACAAATGCTTTGCAATTTTTTACAGGACTACAAAACACTTTGAAAATAATGCCAAATAGGGCATAAAATGAATTTGAATAGATTTAGAGTCATTTCAAAGATGTTTTCAAAACAGCAGTCATGGTCAGATGGTCGCACCACATGATATTTTGACACTATAAATAACAGAAAATTACAAATAAATAAAGGTTTTTGAAAAGTTAAAAGTGAGTACAGATAATAGAGAGGTACTACATATATATATAGTATCTTTTTATGCATTTAAACCTTTTTTTAAATGAAATAAAGGCAGTTGGACAGAAAATGTAGGCTTCACGTCATTGACCCATATATATATATCTGGTGAATACATGTGGTTTCCATTGTTAGTTAGCAAAATACTTAACAGTGGGGTATTGGTTGATATCAATTACATTTTACAGGTGCTGAATACATTTTATCACATACACATATCCCAACTTGAAGATTGTAATGATTGTATTTTTCTTTTACAAGGATGTTGGAGATGGAATGCAGGACATTTGAGTCCTGGGGTGCAGGTCCACTGAAGAGCACCTTTCCCTCCTATGAGCTTGTCAAAAGGGAAAAAACTGAATCAGAAATATGTGCTTTTAACCCTGACTCCATGATTACAGTCAGTGAGACAGTCAAACAGGAGAAGATAGATACATATAGTGTTAAACAAGAGCTTCTCAACCCAGAACCCACTGAGGCAGAAAAGGCTGGCTTCAAAACCAGGAAAACACTAGAGCACAATGGTCAGGTGGAAGATGAACCCCCAACCTATGAGCTGCATACTAACAACGATATCCCTGAAGTACATTCACACTCTCAGAACAGGCGTTGGCCCAGACGCTGCAAAAAAAGGCAGGCGTCAGATTTAATAGTTCCTTTAATCAGTGCGAAGAGTTCTAGGCCTGTCAGTGTACCAGAGACAGAGTCAGAAGATACCAATGACCCAAGCTGGACTCCTCACATAACCACTTCGGTATCTAAAAGAAAGCATTTCAAGACAGTTAAACATCCTCTGGGCCAGCCATGGAAAAGCACTTCAGTCCCCAAAAGGGTAAAGTCTATCCGTGCAACTCGGCCATCAACCCTTCAATCAGACTTTGAGTTGGCAGATACCAGTGGTGTAAGAAGGTCGCCTCACACTTCTGTTAAACGTCCAAGGGGTCGTCCACAAAAAAGCACTTCTTTGACACTAACAGTCACCAAACAAATGCTAAAGTCTAAAAAGAACCTGATTCAAGACCCTCCTAAATCACATCTCAAACAGATCACGCAGCATGATAATAGGAAGAAAGTGGTGTCTAAAACAAATGAAAGGATGCCAGCTGCATGTTCTAAGAATCAGCGCAATGATCTCTGTGAAACGTGTGGCAAGGTCTTCCTCAGCAAACGGGACTTGCGGCGTCACGAGCGCACACACACGGGGGCCAAGCCATTTACCTGCAGCGTGTGTCAGAGGGCCTTCAACGATGAAGGGAACATGCGCAAACACATGGCGGTACACTCTGGCAAACAGCCGTACGTATGCGCCCTGTGTGGCAGGGGCTTTTCATGGAGCGGTAACCTCTGTCGGCACAAGTTCCTCATCCATGAGATCAGAACGGAAGCCTGTCGCAACAAACCGTTCTGGCATGAATGCCCCATCTGCCATTGCAAATTTAAATGCAAGAAGAGTGTAAAGCGTCACGTCAGCTCATCAAAATGTAGCAAAAAGCGTGTTGGGAGTAAAAAAGCAAATACTAAGAGGATGACAAGTGAAGGGTGGAATGGGACAGGTGTCAAAAAATAATTGAGACTGAAATCTTAGGATATTTGACCCCATGGGTTGTCCGACTGGTACTGAAAATGACATGGCATTGATATGTGAATGATCATGTTGACAGATTTTTGAATATCTGGACACACAATGTTTGTTAGCATCTGATCCAAGAAAGAGAGGCAATAAAGGTGATATGATTGCAAAAATCCTGGTTTTGAAATGCATTTACCCTCACTGAGAACTTTATTAGAAACATTATGGTCCTAATAAAGTGCCAGATGTGGTCTTCTACTGTTGTAGCCCATTTGTCTCAAGGTTTGACGTTGTGAAATCTGATATCTATTCTGCTCACTACAATTGTACAGAGTGGTTATCTGTGTTACCGTTATCTGTCTGTCAGCTCGAACCAGTCTGGCCATTCTCCGTTGACCTCTCTCATCAACAAAGTGTTTCCATCCACAGAACTGCCGCTCACTGGATGTTTTTTGTTTTTGGCACCATTCTGAGTAAACTCTAGACACTGTTGTGCGTGAAAATCCCAGGAGATCAGCAGTTACAGAAATACTCAAACCAGCCCTTCTGGCACCAACAACCATTAGTAGGGGGAAGTAAGCACAACTCCAGCTGTGTAGGCAACAAACCGCACTTAAGCTTAAAGTATACTTTGGTTTTGACGCAAACGCTTAAGGCCCAGTTACACGCTGTTTTTCTGCGTTCTGAATTGAATCACGCCCGGTTGAACGCGTTGCATTTCAATGTATACTCTTTTGACTGCGAGTGAATATGAATGCGTTTGATGCATGTGCACTACCACTGTTTTGTGAAACTCTTTTAGTACAGTCAACAGCAGGCGCATGCACCAACAATGTGCACAGACAAGGAATATCCGCTTGTCGAGAAAATCTGGGCTGTGCACCGACATGTCCTGATGACTAGAATTTGAGTCGCGCATACTTTGTGTGGAAGGGTTAGCAATGCAGACAAGTATACTCAGGACTGTAGCATCTGTACACATGCTTAGCTTTTCAATGTAAGCTTCATTTTACTGTGCGCCACCTTGTGGACCCACTAATTAGTGCAAATAATTCCAGGCGCATGGTGGAATTCTGCACGATTAAGCCCAAAGTATACTTGGGTCAGACATTTGATGCAAATGTCATCATCACCAGAGTACTCAAGCACTGAACGTGTGCAGCCCGATGTTTAACATGCAGATTGTGCATACCCCTGGAATTATTTGCACTAATTAGGGGGTCCACAAAGTGGCAAGACTGACATTTGAGCCATTGCTGTCACGAACATGTGCAATTGAAGAAAATGTAATCGCCGCTAAACATCAGGAGAAGAAGGTAAAAACAACAACAGTGGAAGTCAAGAGCGCATGTGTGAGGATCTCTGGAGATTTCAGAGCATTTGTATAATGCATCTCTCCTGCATTTTTATAACTCGAATCTGAAGGAAATATAAATACCTTTATGGGTCTAAACTCCTGTAGAGAAATTCCGGTCTCTCATAGCAGTCGTAGCCCGCATACGACAACCGCCTGTGTATGCGCACAGTTATATGGTGTTAAAATTAAAGAGGGATGCTTTAAAAGAGTCCGTCTGACCCATGCACATACATCCTTTGAAAAGACCTTATAATAAATCTGTCTTATGGACAGATTGTCCGAATTTAATTACAAAATTGATTGCTAGGGGCTGTAATGATAGCCTTGTTGAGAGATAGGAAATTCTAAAGCAACTTTTATTACCTAATCAATGCATTACTTTTCTACCACAATAATGTTATGTGCATTTTGTTTATATTATATATTTATAACTATTTAATAATTACATATTTAATTATTTTTATGTGGGGGCTTTTCTCTGCAAATATTATGTGATTAATTGCAATTAATTTGATTAATTAATCAGCATAATTAATTTGATTATCAATTAACAGCCCTAATTATAATTTACAGTTAAAGGGATAGGTCACCCAAAAATTTTAATTCTGTTATTATTTACATTTACTTATTCAAAATCTGTTTGACTTTATTTCTATGGAGGCCCAAACCTGTATAAATAATAAATAAATAAATGTAATAATAAAAAATAAATAAAAGGAATAAATGTCTTGATAAAACATATATAATTAGTTTTTAATTAAATTTATTCCTGAATTTATTATTGTATGACTTCATTCCTTTATTAATTTCTATATTCATTTTTTACTTTATTTTTATTCTTTTTAACTTTTAATTATTCATTTTTTTGTATATTTTTTATATTTATATATTCCCATATATATTTATTTCCATATTTATATATTCCCATATATATTTATTTCCATATTTTTATATTCCCATATATATTTATTTATTTATACATGTATTTATTTGTACTTTTCTGTGTGCAACATTGAAATGAGGGAGGCGGTCCTTGCGTAGCTCCAGTTCATCATTGGTTAAGAGCTCAATAGTACTTATCGGAAGCAGATGGACATCCCAATTTAGCACCCTCTGACTCGCATAGATTTTGAATATGCAGGGAAACGTTTTGCAGAGAGTTTAACAATCCAGGATGTGCTTCGACATTCATACCGGCATACAGCTCTCCTAAAACATCAATAAGCACCTCTACTCGTAAATGAAACATAGTCATTTGATGCGTGGTTATCGACTTCATTCGCAAATTGCGCAATTCTCCAGATATATGTGAAGCATCAGCTATAGATTTTTTTATTGAATGTTTTTTATTGCCGAACTTATATATATATATATATATATATATATATATATATATATATATATATATATATATATATATATACATACATACATAAACAATCAGGGAAATGAAGCATGGTTGTATCTTTTACAATGAACAATCATAACAACAGAAATCAATAGTATGGATTTGCAGACTTCAAAATATGAAGTTATATACACAGAAAAAAAAGAAAGGTTAAATCATATAATTTATTAAACTTGCTCATTTTGTGGTTTTGTTGAAGAAACAGCTCCCCATTTATTTTGTGATTGTAGTATAACCAATAAATCTTGGATTGACTTAAGCTCTTGTGTTTTTAGCCCCACAGCTATAGTTTACATGATATGGCTATGACCTAATGTCACATCAAAACAAGTCAAGAGTAATCGAGCACACGCTTCAATAAGCCAATTTTAAGCAGGACCCGCCCACATAATTATCATACAAGAGACAGAAATGTAAGAATAAATACAAAAATAAATAAATGTGGGAATATTTAAATATAGAAATAAATACATGTGGGAATAAATAAATATAAAAATAAATGAATGCATAAATAAATAATAATAAAAACAAAAAAATAATGAAAGAATAAAAAAAGTTTTAAAGAATAAAAATAAAAAGAGAAAATAATAAATAAAGAGAAAACAATAAATAAAAGTCATACAAAAATAAATTCAGGAATAACTTTCATTAATAACTAATTATATTTGTTTTATCAAGACATTTATGCCTTTATTAATTTTCTTATTATTACATTTATTTATTTATGTATTTATGTATTATTATTACATGTGTCCTACATACAGTTCTTCCTTGGAACGCCAAAAGATATGTTAGCAAAATTTCTTTCAAGGCAAATCAGTCCACTCGTTTTGGGAACGCTGCTATTTTCTATGGAAACATGCAGCAAAACAGTGCAGCTCCTATCTACTTGTATGTGGAAAGACTGAAATCTCCAAAACGGTTGATACGGTTAAGATTACAATCAAATAACATATTTAAGTTTAGCAGTAAAATCTGACAACAATGGAAATATAAATTGTGCTTCTTTAGCTCAGATCATGCTAACAAAAGCTAGTTTTTAATCTGGTCCAGCTAATGTTGTAGGATAGGCCTATATTATATACTGCCCTCTAGTGTTTTAGTGTTGGTTAATGTGTTGAGGAAAGTTGTTTAAATGAATGTCGAGCATTAATAATATCATCCAGAAAGCCTTTTCTAGTTGCTCCTTCTACCTTGATTGTATACATTGGTAGTTTTTAATCCATGTCATTTTTGGCCTCTTTACACAGCCGAGTTAAGGTTGCTCTGTGCCTGCTCAAAACTCTGTGTAAAGACTCAATGCTGCATAAAAGCCAGACTCATTTTAATGCCTGCTCTGACCCACTTCAGCCCCGAGTATCAAAGGCAGTTCTGATGCAGCTTTGGTTCTGTGTACAGGAAATGCAGCATCAAGTAGCCTTAAACTTTGTTGTTGTCATGATAGAGCATATATTTCAAAATGTATAGTTTCATATTTAATTTATAACTTCATATTTTAATTGATTTAATATTTCTATATTCAAAATGTTATATTTAAAACTTTAATCTCATAACATTATTAATGCAATTTATGCAGCCATAAACAGTCTGTGTAAATACAGCTTAATGCCACTTCAGATGCAGCTTCTGTGCCACCTTTGCAGCAGAGGGGGGAAAATATAATATGTTAACGTATCGTGATATTTTTCCATGTGATATTGTATCGATATTTGCATGCCAGATATCGATATTATTATCTACATTTTTCCACATTAATATTAAGGTGATGTGGGGGATCTAGGACTTCAACAACATTACTTTAGAAGGTGCAGAATATGCTTTACACAAAATGGCCCTCCCTTTTTTAAATTTATAAAAATTTTACTGGTATTCTGACAAAAATGTTAGTATCACATACTGTAAAATAGGCTAACCTTTTAGGTTAAATCAACTATTCTTTTGTGTGTTGAAACTGTGTTGTAATATATAATGATTTCAAAGTGTTACGCTACTATTGTATTCATAAATACTATAATTTATTTTAAGAAAGACTAGCTACATGATTTGCTTATGGCTTTGCATTGTACATAGATATTAGGAAACAAACTGCCGTTGCTTTGTAAACTGGCACTTTAAGGATGACAAAAGACATGAACAGGTAATTAACAAATAATCAAATTATTTAATTAAAAGAAATTAAGCATACTATACAAATTTAATATAGTTGTAATCAGATAAATGCATTTCTTAAAATACCAGTTAAACAGTACAATTACAAGACCCTTTCTTTTGCTTAATGCTTACATTGAAATTGCTGGATCGTATGCCCCTCTGGGTCTTCTCTGTGGCTTTGATCAATGTGACATCATCCTCACAAACTCTGGACAGTAAAACGATTTATGCAAGAACAGAAATAAGACCAGTAGAGTAAACACGGTCAAGAAAAGTAAATATTGGTTGTCATCTTTTTTTGTCTAACATTCTCTCACCTTCAAAATCAACAAGTCCATCTCCATTGATGTCAGCGTCTCTGAGAATATCGTCAATATCTCTGGGGTTCAGCTGCTCTCGCATCAGCCTTTTCATGGCTTCTCTCAGTTCTGTCATGCTGATTTGCCCATCACCATTGGAGTCAAACTGCACACAAGTAACATGCTGGTAAGACCACTGATTTCTGCAATAAACAGATGTGTGCAAGTGGTATGTGTGCAAGTGAGTGTGTGTACCTCTTTAAAGGCATCTCTCAACTCCTTGACTCCAATCATGTCCGCTGTCTCTGCCAGCATTTTGGGGCCCATAAGCTCCACAAAGTCTTCAAAATCAATTTTACCCCCACCTTAAAAAAACCCCAGTAATAAGCATTTGAATATACAGTACAGAAGTATGAAACCACTAGTGAAAATACTTCTATTTTGCATTCTTGATACAAAGTATAATTATGTAAGTGAACGACACACATAGATTTTTGTCCATGCACTGATTTTGTGTTGCATGTAAACAACTTTACTGGCCTTCTTACCAGTTTATTTAATGTGCACAAGTGATGTGTTTACGTTTCGATGTCAAATGCTGAGAATAACCTGATCATTTTAAATATTATGTAAATGCAGTTGTCTTGCATTGTCGGATGAGCTAAAGCTGATTTGAGTTAGTTATTAGCATATTAATGAGATTCAGTGTCAGTTATTTGTAAAGTGTCCATTCATTTCAGAATTTCTTAGTATTTGTTACGCTTCCCCATTTACTTTAATGACAACATGCACTGAAATTGACTCCAATGTTCAATGACTCATTGAAATTTGTTCAAAACTTTATAAATGTTATCCCAGTAAGATTTAAGAATGTTCCAAAGAGCATCTTTTGGGCTTTAATGGAAGCCAAAAATCTAACATTTTGTACAAAGGAGTTCAGTGTCTCACATTCGCTTCCATTTGATTAGTGACCTAGGTTAGACCTAAACATTGTTCAGAATTCTAAATATTTCTTCTTCATTCTTCAATCCTGAAATGTTCTCTTTATTTCCAGGTATAAATAGGAAAAATATCCCAGATCTTTTGAGGTCAGACACATTTTTGGATCCTATTCACAAGACCAGAACCACACTCTCTTAGTGATTGTGTTACTCACCAATTTGTTGACTCAGTTCAATGAGTTCCATCTCTGTTGGCATGTATCCCATAGTCCGCATGCATTCGCCCAGGTCACTGCAGTTAATGTATCCTTTGTTCCTATCAAACTCTTTAAAGGCTTCTCTTAGTTCTGCATAAGCACATGGGAGGAGATATTAATTCACAGAACAAACGTTTTACAATCTCTTGTGTGAGGGTTGTGGTGAATACCTTCTATCTCTTCTGGCTGAAGTTCTCTGTCCTGTTTGATCAAGGGAAAGAGAAAAAAATATGTGAAACACTGATGAATTCAAAACCTCAAACAAAAGCTAAAACAAAACACATGGGTAGGTGTGGAAATGAAAAATGAAAAACTGGGACAAAATGTGATTTTAAAAAAGGTAAGACGGTAGAAGGCTGGTACCATTGGGAATAATGTTGTGACATTGTAGCCACTAGATTACAAAGTGAAAGTTGCCAGGCAACAGGCATAGATCAGGAGATTTGTGAGGTTTAACTTGAGGAGGGACCAAGAAATACATGCAAAACAATGTCTAGAGAGTGGATGAGGTTAAATGGAGTGCCATATGAGAAAATCTCAGAGCTGATTCTCTTTTCCATTTACAGATTTATGCATAATACCCAATATTGTATATTACACGTGCACATACTCGTAGTTCCCTTTACAAAAAGCTTCACTTTGATGCTGCGCTGCTAAGCGCTACGGGGAACAGCTTTAGCTGTGAGCCGAGCTGAATAATGTGTGGAACACGTCAATGAACATTGACCGGAATTTAGAGCCTCGGCTGATGTAATCATTAGATGCAACTGTGGCCAGGCTATAAATGGATACGTCACCAGGTGTTGTCAGAAACTATTTTTTCAGAGCGATTCTGTTACTGTGTGTTTCACAAACCCTGTCAAAACTTTCTTTTCTCTGTTAGGAGTTAGAATCAGTTAGGCAGTGTGCAGTGAACGTTGTTCTCTTTTCTCTTCTGTTTAGAAAATAGTATATATATATAAAAAAAGATCATTCGTGGGGCTCTTGCATGGTTGTTCCCTTTCTCTCACTTTCTCCCCAAACCCAGCTGGTCCTTCACATGATCTCGAAGCGCGTTCCGATGCTTCTTCGGATCATGAGGTGGATCGCGATTCTCTTCCCGCCTCCGAGCTTTCCGTCCGTGATAGAAAATCTACGGAGGAATTGCTCGATGTTGTTACTCGTGCGGCTGCCAGATTGAACTGGCCACGCGAAAAAGAGACCCCCAAACGCTCCAAATTAGGGGATAGATTTTATCTTCCAGTCGAAGAATGGGAACGCCTCATGGGTCCCTTCCCTTCTTTGATAACCTCCGTGAAGAGCTTTTTCGCTCATGGAGAACCCATAAAATATAAATATATATATATATATATATATATATATATATATATATATATATATATATATATATCCTTCCCGTGTTCACATACCCTTGACTTCATTATATTCGACTATCGTGTGTGCTGAGGCACGGGGGTATTCAGTGATGCCGCCGGTCGAAGAGACGCTTGCGGGCTATCTCTCGCCGGGCTCGGCATCGTCACCTAAGAAGCCCTCTCTCCCCTCAAAGCCTTGTAGGACAACCTCCACTTTAGTGGGAAGGGCTTATCAAGCAGCAGGTCAGGCTGGTGCTGCTCTGCACACTATGCTGTTTTACAGGCGTACCAGGCTGACCTCCTGGACGACCTGAGTGTGGGTTCTGCGCTTGACGAGCAAGCCTCAGACCCGCCTCGGTCCAGACTGAAGTGAGGCTCAAAAGCAAAGCGTGGCGAGTCGTGCTCCTCCTCCCAGGGATTGGGGACAGTCTCGCCGCCCTCGCCAGCCCCCGAAGCAAGACCCAAGAGAAAACCCTGACTGTCTTGCGCCTAGATTAGGAGGTAGCTCCCCTCGGGACGGGGCGCGTGCTTCACTTCACCCCTCCCGGTACCCCCTCGAAGCCCCTCCAGTCCCGCCACCTCTTGGTGTTTCGGGTTGCAGAGGCTTCCGTCAAAATTGGGTGTTTTCGCTGTTCCTGCATTTTATTCAGGACGCGAAACACCCGACAACCCCTCAACAGGAAGTGTTAAAATATAATACCCATCTCAGAGATCCTGGCAGCGTGGAAACTTCTGCCAGATATATTCTTTTCTGTGGGTCATATAAGGGCGTCAGGATTTAATTCACTCGCCGCTTTTCCGTGTTTCAACGGCGTGTTCTCACTACCGTAAACCGGATTTCTTTTTTTGTAAAAACAAAAAACTCAATCTCCTGGTTTAAGGGGCCATGGTATGTGTTCCCCTTCCAGAGAGAGAGTTATGTTATTACACTAAATACTTCCCGTTTCCCATGGAGGGTGAGGGGTGGTGTCTGGCTTAGATCTTAAAGCTTGAACTGCCCGTGGGTGTTCAAGTCCAAGATGATGCCTGTCAAGACGGTCGTGTCTCAAGCCCTACAACTCATTTGGCTGGTCACCATCGATCTTATGACGCACTTCTATACTTCATTTAGAAGTTCTGCCACAACATGGAAAGTTCCTGAGGTTCACTTCCGGGGGCGAAGTCTTCCAGGGTCAGGTTCTTTCACTCAGCCTAGCCCTTTTTACCCGCACATTCACAATGCATGATGTAGTGCTGGCTCCTTGCGACTCTGGGGCATCTGCATTCTGAATTATGTAGACGACTGGCTGATCCTAGCGCAGTTCCAGGAACTGGCAGTTCAGCACAGGGACATCGTCTTAGCTCATCTGTTTCTCTGGGGTTGAGGCTCAACACCAAGAAAAGCGTCCTCTCTCCCACTCAGAACACTGTCTATCGGGGCATCGTATGGAGTTCAATCACAATGCGGGCACAACTGTCTCCCGCTAGGATTGAGTCCATTCAGAAAAGTCAGGCTAGGTCAAGGTTGCACTGTTATCAGTATCAACGATTTCCAGGTCACAGGGCGACCGTGTCCACGGTGATCCTTATGGACCTTCTGCTCATGAGACCATTTTTGTTGTGGCCAAAAGCCAGGGGATTTCTTCCAAGGGCCAAAATCCCTAGGCTAAATAGGGTTACGCGCCTCAGGCTTCGTTCCCTTTCTATGTGGTTCAGACCCCGGTTTTCTGCCTTGGGTCCCACTCTAGGTGCGTCTTGTTGTCGCAGGCTGCTAACGACAGACGCCTCCCTGATGGGCGGGGTAGCGGCCTTAAGTGGTCGTCCAGCTTAAGGGGATAGGAGGGTCATCAGCTCGGTTGTCACAGTCACTGTCTCGGGTTGATGGCTGTATTTCTGGCCCTGAAATACCTCCTCCTGAGGCTGCTATGTCTTGGTGCGGGTGGACAATACAGCGGTAGCCTCTTACATAAATCATCAAGGAGACCAACGTTCTTGTCACCTGTATTTCTGACACGTTGGGTTCTCCTTAGGGCCCAGGGCAAGCTCCTGTCACTCAGGTCAGTTATATCCCTGCATACCCGTATATGGGAGCAGATTTACGGTCCAGACAGAAAATACCAACGGGGGAGTTAAGAACTCCACCCTAAGGTAGTAGTTGCCCAGAGTTCGCCAGCAAGGGTTTTTGCCTCTTACTGATAGCACCGCGCTGGCCGAACAGGGCTTGGTTCTCGGAGCTAATCTCTTCCCTCGACGGCTCGCCTTGGGCGATTCCGAACAGGAAGGATCTTCTATCTCAGGCACAGGGCAATATTTTATCCCTGCCCCAAATTGTGGAATCTTTCATGTTTGGCCCCTAAGGGTACCAACTGAGGGACACAGGGCTCTCTCCTGAGGTTATGCCAGGCTTTTTCCACTTGGAACAAGTTTGGGTGAGATCTTAGGGCAGAAGAGGACCTCTTCGCCTCTATGAATAGCGCAATGTCTCCTCTACGTCTCCCTGAAATCACCCAGCCCCCTTGGATCTGGACGTTAAGACACATACATGACCTAGAATGCGTCTGTATGCGTTTCTTTCCCCGGTTTCTCTGCTCCCGGGAGTCTTGGCAATGTTCACCAGCAAGGGTCTTGCCTCCTATTAATGGCGCTGCGCTGGCCGAACAGGATATGTTTCTCAGAGTTAATTCCTTTCCTCGACGGCTCGCCTTGGGCGATTCCGAACAGGGAGGACCTTCTCATCCTTGGCCCGAATTGTGAAACCTTTCATGTCTGGCCCCTAAGGGTACCGAATGAGGTTCACAGGGTTTTCTCTTGAGGTTATCGAGACCATTTCAAGTGCTAGGGCTCCCTCCACTTGGAACTGACCTGGGTAGATTTTATAGGGCAGAAGAGGACCTCTTCGCCTCTGTTGATAGCGCAATGTCTCCTCTACTTCTCCCCGAGTCGCCCAGCAACCCCATGGAGGGGCTGATCGTAGTAACGCATTCATAGCACAAATGCACCTGCATGCGTTTCCATCTACTAAAGTTCTTATTACAGAACCAGCTAACTGCCAGTTTGCTTCAGTTCTGGATTTTCTGTAGAAAGAACTGTCAGCGGGCACTTGCCTCGCCACTGCCAGGTTCTATGTGGCCACTGCGGTTTGCCACGGCTTGGTGGGCGGGGTGCCCTCAAAGAGGCATCCTCATTATTGCCCGGGCCTACGAGGCGCGCGGTCAAGCTTCGCCAGTAGGTTTTAGGGCACACTCTACCAGAGGGCTCTCCTCCTCTAAAACATTGGCTAGAGGTCTCCCTCTGCAGCAAGTTTGTGATGCGGCAGGTTGTCCTCTCCGCACACATTCATTAGATTTTTATAGTTTGGATGTTCTGCACTCCGGGCTCTTATGCCCTTGAGTCGACATCTCAAACTCATGTCTGGACAAGTTTGTGATGCGGCAGGCTGGTCCTCTCCGCTCACATTCATCAGTTTTTATGACTAGTTTGTGTTGCGATCGGGTTCTCTTCGCACACATTCATCGAACTTTATGGGTTAGATGCTTTGCTACTCCGGGCTCTTATGCCCTTGAGTCGACATCTCAGCCCATGCCTAAACAAGTTTGTGATGCGGCAGGCTGGTCCTCTCCGCACACATTCATCAGAATTGAATGGTTTAGATGTTTATGCTACTCCGGGCTCTTATGCCCTTAAGTCGACATCTCAAGCTCATGTCTGAGACCTCTCTCATTTTTGTGAGTACACTGCACAACCGTAGGGGTCCGGACAGCCCCTAGTGCGGCGGCGTGGGTATTGCATTCCCCGTAGCGCTTAGCAGCGCAGCATCAAAGTGAAGCTTTTTGTAAAGGGAACGTCTCGGGTTACATGTGTAACCCTTGTTCCCTGAAAAAAGCGGAACGAGATGCTGCACTGCTTTGCCACACTGGGACGTCCCAGGACTGCTCTTCAAAAAGAAGTATCTGACGACACCTGGTGACGTATCCATTTATAGCCTGGCCACAGGTGCATCTAATGATTACATCAGCCGAGGCTATAAATTCCAGTCAATGTTCATTGACGTGTTACACACTATTTCAGCTCGGTTCACAGCTAGAGTTGTTCCCCGTAGCGCTTAGCAGCGCAGAATCTCGTTCCGCTTTTTTCAGGGAACAAGGGTTACACATGTAACCCGAGACGTTCTCGATTATAGATACCACAAATCCAATACTGAGTCCTTTCTCCATCAGCCAAAAATCATGTTTTCCTCACATTTCCCGCACAGTAAACGAACCAGTTTACCAAAAGCACCAACCTAGTCTGATGTAATCACGTTACTATACCTACATTTTTGCTAAATATTTTACGTGTTTCGTTGTGCGTATCGCAGCTGATTGCTGATGAACAAACACTAGAGGCGCTAAAATAATGACTTTAATTCACATTCACACTAATTACGAGAAGAATGGCAGATTATCAGTTTATAAACCCAGATATACATCATACAAAATCAAAGTACAAATGGGTATGATGTAATTTAGAACAAAATCTGGATGGAAAAAAAGTGTTTTTGCATTTGTTTCAGTGGTTCGTTACAGCTTAACTGGGAAGCATTTTAGGAAAACTTCAAACCGGCTTCTAAACACCTTCTAGCTGCCATTGTTCCAAGTCATGGTAGGTGTGACCTGCAGCTCCACCTACTACTTTGCTTAAGTTTTTCTGTCAGTTTTCAACATGGACACACATTAGTCATCAAATGAATCAAATCTACTCAAATACTCTCAAGTGCTCATTTATTCATGTGCCATCTGCAGTGAAATTAATTCACACATCTGTAAGATATGCCTATCATCATTCTTTTATCTGTATTATGAACATTAACGCTCTTTATAAACCTATCTTTGCAGTATTATCAGTGTCATCATTTTTATAGCATGTTAGCGCATTAGCATCATGAATTCAGAATCTAAACAAGACAAATTACACATTATTTAGAGGCATAAAGTCATTTATAACACATTTTAATGTCACATTAGTAAAAACTAAACAAGTAAATATTGAAATAAAAAGATGGAATAATATTATCTCTGATCCTCAGTTAGTAGAAGACTTGTTAAATAATTAGTTTACCTCTTCAGTCAACACATTCTCACACCCCAACTCGTCACATATGGACGAAGCGTCCAGGACCCCTTGGCGTCACTTATTGACGCACTGGGTATACCTTTGGCGTCATTTTTCAACGTGCAGGGTAGTCCGATAGACTTCTATGTTGTTAAACTCACCGAAGAATGCGGTTAAACTCACCGATGAATGCGGTTGCCTATGAACGCGCTAAACCTTTGCTGAGAGGGCACTTTGATATCAGATTGTGAGGGTTTTTAAACATAAAAAAACAGTTGGAGGGCCAGATAAAGATGATCTGGGGGCCACCATTATACTAGCCCTGGCATAAATCATTTATTGTAGCCTATTCCTTTTACGCTACAGGCTCCGGTTCTATCGGACTAACCTGCACGTTGAAAAATGACGCCAAAGGTATACCCAGTGCGTCAATAAGTGACGCCAAGGGGTCCTGGACGCTTCGTCCATATGTGACGAGTTGGGGTGTGTTGCTTCAGTGGAGGATTTAGCTAGTAAAGTGTTAGCATCTGAACATCTACCAATAAAGAAACAAGATTGCTTTATATCTAATACACCCCTTTCCTTTTCTGAGGTGTTAATTAGTGAGACTGCAAATAATCAAACTGTATTATTTGTTAAATCTAATTATAATACATTTGTCCTCCTTATGCATAAGTTGGTAAATCTTTGTTTACAGAAGGCAGTTCCCTTACGACTTCAGTCCACTTGACATTGCGTTACTAACGCATATGGGGAGTGCCTTCATACACGACCTATTTGAAACCTCTCTACAATAACGCCAATATTCTAATATTGGCTATGGTGTTTGAGCCAGCCTGTTTTGGCGCGAAACTGACCGCTCGTTTCGGCGCAAACTGACCGCTATAAAACAGGTGCACAGACACCATTTCCTCACAATTTCTTCCTTCAAGACAGCGATTACCTCTTGTCTCGAAGCCCTCTACCTTCGCCGTCGATTCACAATAGTCAGTGGACGGAATCTTCACGGCAGCGAGAAGACTCTCCGCTCCCCTGCAGTGCTCCGGCGAACATCACTCCGCCTCGCCGCTTGACGCTTCGCTGGTGAATGGACCTCAGCATCCTGATTCTCCGCAGCTTGTCGGCAGGTGTAGAGTATCCTTTTAAAGCAAAATTGTACTTGTGTGTATAAATGTAAGTTATATAAATTATATAAATATAAATCTATATTTATATTTATATATCTAGAAGAGCCACTTACGTGTTCATGTCTTTTTCAAGATGTTGTTCCGTAAGTGTTCCTTGTGCGAGAGACACATCCCGCCGTCAGACAAGCGTGAGAGCTGCGTTTTCTGTCTGGGCCGCGCCCACGCAGAGTCAGCTCTCATGGAGACAGACTGTCCTCACTGTGAGGACATGAGCCTCAAGTCGCTTCGCTCACGAATTGCCCTCGTTCTGAGGGACGATTCAGCCTCTCGCGCCCTCCCACCAGCCTCTTCTGTGATTCCCGAGGGTTCACACGAGGAGGCACGGCGGGGCCGCGAGGCCGAGCAGGACGAACTTGAGGTGGATTTCATGCCGGCACACGCCCCACGAGCCCCTCAATCTCCACGAAGCACATATATCCCCATACGCTATGTGCGAGAGGAGCTCCGGCCCTCTGATGAGTGTGCAGCCTCGTCTCCTTTGGTGGATTTGACGCTGGGGATGATGACGATGTCATGTCTCTCGCCACATCAGGCAAATGGTCAGTGGATAATGCTGCCGCCCCTCCCCCAGCGAGGGCGAGGAACGTGCACGCGCCACTGATAGGGAGATGCTCCGCGTCCTTACAAGGGCAGTCGAAGAGCTTCACCCTGACTGGTCTCCCTCAGAGGAACCGACTTGCCTCGAAGAATGGTTCCAGCAGTGCGGGCGCCGTTAAACAGCAGCATCCCGCACATTTCTTCCCCGTAGTTCATAATGAAAACTATTCAAGTCCTGGCGCGCGACCTTATATGGCGCGCTCGCGCAGTGACGCCATCCTCTTTAATGTGGATAATTTCTTTGGGAAAGAAAACGGTTATATGCCCAATTACCCCCTGTGGAGGAGGCGGTAGTGGCACACCTCTGCCCAGGGAGTAACATGTACATCCTTCCAAACCGTGTCGACAAACGTCCGCACTGGCAGGAAAAGCTTACTCAGCAGCAGAACAAGCTGGATCAGCACTCCACACAATGGCGGCGCTCCAGGGCAGAAATGAGTGATAAAGAAAAAGCCACTCTTTTAGATGCTCTTGTGTCTCCAGCCTGCCTTTTTGGCGGCTCTATGAATAAGTTTGCTGAGCGTTATGTCGCGATTCAGCAGCAGTCACAGGCTATGAGACACTTTATGCCCACATGGAGTATATCACAGCCCGTTCGCCCTCGCTCTGTTTCGAGTCAGCGCGCGACTAAAAGCCTCACAGGCACCTGCGTATCATTACGCGCAGCAAAGCGCTCCTGACGGGCAATAGCATTTGAAGCAGAAAGCACAGCCCGCGATTCCCTCCGGGTCTGCTCCAAAAAAGGCTCGATTGGGGAGACACAAAACACTGTTCCCCATCTCCCCACTTTTGTTGGTCGGGAAAGGGATATTGTTATTCAAAATGTTGTTTCTGTGTCTTGCACTCAAATAAATGCAAAAATAAAAATGCAATAAGTGCAAAAAAGAATACAGCATTCGTTGCAAATGCACGAGATGCTCACACATTCTCAATAAAGCACCCCCTTTTCCTCTTCAAAGCACACACATTATGCGCAACCGCTTCCCTAGAGTGAGCGTTGCATCATATCATACAGTGAGCAAACCAAACTGCCCTCTGTCCCACTATGCGGATGCGTGGCGATCCCTAACGGGTATTTCAGAATGGGTGCAAAAATGATCGAACAAGGATATACGATCCTTATTTGAACACCGGCCAAACCGTTTCAGCGGCATTCTGTCTTCCACGGTTTCGTCCGATGACGCGCCAGTGTTACGAGCTGAAATACACCTCTCATCGTGAAAAATGCGATCGAGATTGTGCCAAATTGTCAAGCACAAAATGGTTTTACAGCCGTAATTTTCTTGTTCCAAAGAAAGACGGCGGGCTTCGGCCAATCCTGCAATCTGAGACATTTTAATCGCGCATTTGTAAGCGCCTATTCAAAATGATTATTCAGAAAAGGATCTTATCGCATGTACGCCCACATGATTGGTTTGCGTTGATAGATCTGAAGGATGCGTACTATCATATCCAAATTGTACGACATCACAGGATGTTTTTGAGATTTGCGTTCGAGGGAACAGCGTATCAACTCATAGTCCTGCCCTTCGGACAGTCTTTGGCTCCTCGCACAGTCACAAAGTGCATTGATGCGGTTGTCGCCCCTCTGAGACTGAGCGGCATGCGCATCCTAAACTACCTCTACAATTGGCTGTTACTGCCACAATCAGAGGTTTTTTATGCCAGCACAGTTTTACTGCTTCAGCCATTTTACAGTGTCCATCTCAGTTAAAACTGGGGAGAACATTTCCACTGAAACTTGTTTCAGAAAGCACTGGGATTTGTGGCGGCGGCATCCGCCGTCATTCCATTCGTTTTCTTACACATGAGACCTCTTGAGTGCTGGCTGAAGCGCTGTGTGGCGCGACGTGCTTTGCGCCGATGACGCATGCGCATCACTATATCCAGCCTCTGTTCAGCACCATGGACAGATCCTCTTGCATTTTACCAGCGAGGTGTCGCGCTGGGACAAGTGTCACGCGGTGCCTAAAGCCATCGGCTGTATTCCTAGCCTTAAAGGCTTTCAGTCAGAAATATCAAACTATCATGTCCTGGTTAGCTCAGACAACATGACAGTTGTGGCATATATAAACCGCCAAGGCAGAATTCAGGAGACTTCACCCTCAAACTGTATTGAGGATTTGGGAAATATCTGGCAAAGCAGAAATCTATCTATTTGCCTCAGTGGAGAATACTCACTGTCCCCTCTGGTACTCGAAGTCCCAAAAGAGGTGACCACGGATGCTTCCAACACAGGTTGGGGGGGCGGTGTGCAATGGACACCCAACTTTTGGCACCTGGACAGGTGTGAGGAGGGCGTGGCACATCAACCGCTTAGAGCTATTGGCTGTAATTCTAGCCTTAAAGGCTTTCAGTCTGAAATAGTGAGCTGTCATGTCCTGGTTTGCTCAGTCAACATGACAGTTGTGGTATATACAAACAGCCAAGGTGGAATTCATTCACTGCCACTGTCGAGAATGACATGTCACCCCCTCCTATGGAGCGAGCATCATCTCTCCCTGAGAGTGACATATGTCCCAGGCTGCCTGAATTACTGTGCATGTCTACTGTTACGCTAAGGGGCGATACCGGGCGAATGGAGACTTCATCCTCAAACTATACTGAGGATTTGGGAAATATTCAGCAAAGCAGAAATCAATCTATTTGCCTTAGTGGAGAATGCCCACTATCCCCTCTGTTCTTCGAAGTCCCAAGCCCCGCTGGGAAGGGATGCAATGGCACACAAATGGCCGGTGAAAAACAAATATGCGTTTTCCTCCAGTATACCTGATCCACTCTGCCACATGCAAAGTCTGAGAGGACAAGGAAACATTCTATTAGTTGCACCGAAATGGCCAACAAGCCAAGGTTTCTGGAAATGATGGAGATGCTGTACAGCTCACCATACGAAATACCACTGAGGAGGGATCTCCTCTCTCAGGCACACAATTTGGCATCCCCAGCCCCAGCTGTGGAACCTGCATGTGTGGCTCCTGAATGGAGCATACTAAATGCACCAGAACTGACGTGTTCAGTCATAAACACCATTTTACAAGCCAGAGCACCGTCCACTAGACGCCTCTATGCACTAAAATGGAAGGTGTTCGCTGATTGGTGTCTCTCACACAGCAAGGACCCGGTAAACTGCCCCATACAAAAATTTTAATATTTCTTCAAGAGCGATTAGACGCAGGACTCACCCCGTGAAAGCTCAAAGTGTATGTGGCAACTAGATCTGCGTATCACGCACATGAAACCGGCGCCTCTATAGGCAAGTATGATTTAATCATAAAGTTCCTTAAAGGAGCAAGACGATTAAACCCATCTCGGCAGGCTACAGTCCCGACTTGGGATTTAACTTTAGTCCTAAATGCTTGGACTCTGTTGATTTGCGTATGCTCTCTATTAAGACCACACTACTGCTGGCTCTGGACTCAGAAAACGGGTCGTTGACCTACATGCATTATCAGTCGACAATTCATGTCTGGAGTTTGGCCTGGTCTTTTAAGAGCCACTGTCAAACCCAGGAAAGGCTATTTACCCAAGGTCCTGACCACACCCTTCAAAGCGCAGGTGGTTCATCTTCAGGCCTTCTCCCCTCCTCCATTTAATTCAGATGAGGAAAAATCATTGCATTTGTTATGCCCTGTGCGGACACTACATACATACGTTGAGCATACTTGCCAGTGCAGACTGTCTGATCAGATCTTTGTATGCTATGGAGGATGTGCAAAAGGGATGTCCTTCTCCAAGCAAAGACTTTCTTACCCTGGCTTATGAATCGCAGGTTCAGACTTGTCCAATTGGTGTTAAGCACACTCAAATAGAGGCATGGCCTCCTCATGGGCATGGGCGAATGGTGTGTCCTTACAAGACATATGTTTTGCAGCAGGATGGTCCTCACAAAACACGTTCATAAGGTTTTACAACCTAGAAGTAACATCTCTTCCTTCACAAGTCCTTGCTATTCATTGGCCATATACATATATATATATATATATATATATATATATATATATATATATATATATATACTTATGCCCCCTTTTAAGTACGGGCTCCACATCATTTACACAACCGCCTGCATTCAGGCTGTTATAATGCCATAAATCACAAGCACTTCATTATAAATAAACTCCCTTCCCGGCCGGGTTCATAAGGAGTAATTCATACTATATGGCTATAGCTCATATATTCATTATGAGTGCTCTCCTCCTGGCCATCATGAGGATCACTCACTGCGGCATACACGTCGGTCGCCATCTCTTAAGACTGCGCCACCATGTTTCCTCTCTAGGAAGTTATGTTGTGTAGTGCGGCGTGATGGGATTCTGTTCCCCATATGCGTTAGTAACGCAATGTCAAGTGGACTGAAGTCGTAAGGGAACGTCTCGGTTACGTACGTAACCTCGGTTCCCTGAGACGAACGCTAGCCGCACCACAAGACTCAGAGTTCTTGAGGCACGAGCAATGCGCTCCTTGTTCTCAGTCAGAAATTCTGAGGAAATGGTGTCTGTGCACCTGTTTTATAGCGGTCAGTTCGCGCCGAAACGAGCGGTCAGTTTCGCGCCAAAACAGGCTGGCTCAAACACCATAGCCAATATTAGAATATTGGCGTTATTGTAGAGAGGTTTCAAATAGGTCGTGTATGAAGGCACTCCCCATATGCGTTAGTAACGTAATGTCTCGTTCCCTTCGTCTCAGGGAACCGAGGTTACGTACGTAACCGAGACGTTTTCCCACAATCATGAAAACATGCGTTAATTTCTCCTATCTTTAAGTCTGGTCACAAACTGTTAGAATCAAATTATCGACCTATTAGTATTCTGCCTATATTGTCTAAAGTATTTGAAACAATTCTCAGAAACCAATTAACTGAATATCTTGAACGAGAGAACCTGTTAAATGTACATCAGTTTGGTTTTCGTGAGCAACGCTTAACTGCTTCTGCTGCTCTAATTTTCACAGAACATATTTGCATAACCCTAAATAAAAATCTGATTTCTGGTGCAGTATTTATAGATTTCCATTAAGCTTTTGAAACAGTTAATCACACACTTCTTATAGCTAAACTATACAGTTCAATATATCAATAAATAGTAATGCCATTATATCATTGCATTTAAGCAATCGTATACAATCAGTTAAAATAGGTACAACAATCTCTCATAGTATACAGTACCTTTTACATAGTACAGTACTCGGAGTTCCACAAGGCTCGATACTCGGGCCACTTATTTGTCTTCTAACGATTTACCCTTAGCTTGTCCAAATTCAAACTGTATTTTATATGCTGATGACACTTTACATCACATAATAACTTGGAACAAATTACAACCACTCTGAATGAAGACATTAATTCTTTGCATGCATGGTCAAATCACAATTGTCTCATTAACTATTAAGAAAACAGAAGCAATGTTTTTTTATACATCTCGTAAACATATTTCAGTTCAAAATATACTATAGCCAATCAACCGCTTGCTATTACACAACATTATAATTACATTGGACTTACTCTTGATACACAACTAACATACAAACCACATATAAACAAACATAAAAAATATGTGTCTTTAAAAGAATATGTCCTTATCTTTCTCAAACTGTAGCTCATTTATACCTTAATTCAATTATTCAAACAATTCAATCATGTACTCATACTTTCCCCCCACTTTTTATTATTGATGCTTATTCTTGTTACTTCTATTTCTTTCTCTTTTTCTCTTTTCCCCTCTTCTTTTTGCCTGTAGGACAGGAACCCATTGAAAATCAGTTCTTCTTAATTGGGGCAGGAAAACATTGTTTTTGCTTTTAAGCTCTGTTTTTTCCACCCTGTGTGTGTGTGTGTGTGTGTGTGTGTATATATATATATATATATATATATATATATATATATATATATATATATATATATATATATATATAAACACATGATTAAGGTGAAATATTTTGATGTTTGCATTACAAATCCAGCTACATTTGCAAGCTTGTTCATTCGTGATCAAATTGCACAGTAGGTAAGTAGTAATAACAGGCTAGAGCAGGATACAAATCCTGAAGAGCATGCGAGTTGACGTGAGCCAAAATTGTCATAGATTCACAACAAAATGACCTAGTTGTTTCAGAAATTGCATTTTTCATGTCATGTTTGCTTTTTATGACACTTTCAGTTAGGTTTAAGGTTTAGGATATGGATTTAACACTCGAAGATAAATAGTCCAGTATCTCATAGCAGTTGCAGAAGCTTTAACCAAACAGAAAAGCAAAGTAAATCTGCAAAGTCACTTTATTTGATGCTTTTGGGTTCAGTTGTCTCTTGAGCTGTAGATGATCCACAAGGATGATGAAAACACTGAGCTGAAAAGGTTCAGAGGATGTGATGTTTTATATAAATGCAAGTGTAGAATGTAGATCCAGAGACACAGATTTTTCAGTTTTAGTTTTTCAAGTACATACGAGCCATTACTTTGCGAAGCCCTGTCTTAGGAAGACGCATGCTGGTCCAACGATGTTATGCAGCATGGTGCAGTTTTGGACCAGTGCATTGAGAGGCTCCTTAAACTCAGAAGTTACTTCATTTTCTCTGTCTGCTCCTGCGGGTGGGCACTATCCTCTAGCAAAATTGAGTGGGGTTTGTTTATGCTTAAAACAAGAAAACAAGAAAAAGAAACTTGTTTTCCCTTTGAATCAATGTAACTTCTTACCCCACTGGCATATATGTTTTTCTTGTATTAAGCATAAACATTACAAAATGATGTTAGAGTTCAGTAAAACTTTGTCATTTTGCTTCGCAAGTAAATGTATCATGTTTTTAGAATGTTTAGATAATTTTAGTGTAAAAACAATAGATATTCAGTTGGAATATTTTTTTGTATATATATATATATATATATACACACAACATGATGGTGCCACCCCATGCTTCACAGTTGGGATGGTGTTCTTCGGCATGCAAGTAATTTAATAGTAATATTTCACGTTATTAATGTCCTGACTATACATTATGATCAACTGAATGCCACTTTGTTGAATAAAAATACCAATTTCTTTCCATAAGAGCAAAATCTGTACATTATTCCAAAATGATGGCTGCCATTGTATGTATATATATATATATATATATATATATTTGTACTTTTGTCTGCTGATTTAATTTGGTGCCTAATTTTTTGCCTTTAATTGCAGCGACACAATGAATGCATCATATTAAATTAGTGTGTAGCTATCCATGCCTCGAAACCAATTAAATAATTATGACAATAACAAAAAATGATCCCTCTTCTAGAAAGGTGAGTAGGCAAGATTGGGTTTCTAGTGTGTTCACCATATATACCGTGTTGCATATATTGCGACAGTGTGGAGGTGAGATGTACACTGTGTTGCTCTAATAGTGAGTGTAATTTTTATTTAAAGGTTAATACTCTATTGAGTATTAAAAAAACAAAACCAACCTCCCTACCATAACCTTAAATCATCCTATCCGATAGTGACATAAAAAGCTAATTTGAGATTAAAAAGAAAAGAGGAGGTTTTAAACGTAAGTATTCTATCAAATTTTAAATTGACAAAGCCTATCCTAAACCTAAACTTTAACCCTTGCAAGTAAAGCACTCTTATGAGTTGAGGTACCACACAATTTGACCATGCACAAACAACCTTGTAAATATAACTGGTTATGTAATGCAAATGTATAATCATTATCTATAGTAAAAGTTTTTTAATGTCCTAAGAGAAAGCACTGTGTGAGGAACAGGGCAAAATGTAAGTGTTTATGAACTGATAATCTGCTGTTTTACTTGTGGTTTTTGTGATAGTGAAGAAAAGTAATTTAGGTTGTAGCACCTTTATTGTGAAATTAAAGTGATACAAAAGTTAATAAAAATGAAATGTTAATATACTGTATATATATATATATAAACAAATTTAGAAAAAAATGTAGGTATAGTAATGTGATTTTATGAGATGCTTATAATGTCTCTGGTAGAACAGAAGTGGTTCATGGATAGTGAATGAATTGCAGTTGGTAGAATGACATGAAAGGATATGTTTGTGTGGTGGTCTTACTTGGCCAAAAACAGAATCCACAATAGGTACAAGGTCAAGTTCCTCTTTCTCCTTGGGTTCCCCAGTCTCAATATGCTCCTCTTCTTCCTCCTCACCATATCCAGCTCTGCTAGTAGGTTGGATGGCAGGATTCCTTTTCTGTCCCATCGTAGACGTATTACTGCTAAATGCCTCCACCTCACCCATTTCAACTTGTTTCTTCTGTTTCTCCACCTTTTTCTTGATTGCCGCCTGAACCTGTCAGAATTCACAAAAGGTTATAGCCTTGCTATACAGCCTATACCAAGCTGAATGAGTTGAATGACCACCTGCCGATTACGTGCCGGCCCACTTTTTAGCCATCTTGTTTCTTAAGTATTTTTCCTGTTCATTTTTTACATAAAATCCTCCATAAGAGTTCTAAGCCATGAACCAAACCAACCAGCTCTGAGGTAAATCACAACAATGCATACTTGATTTCAAGAAAAAAGTATTAGAAAATTTAAGAAAAAAAAGGTTTTTTGTTTGTAATTAATTTGTTTGTAGGTGTTTTTAATTATATTTTGCAGTAAAAACGTGTTTTGTTCAGAAGTGGACTGGGACTTTCCCTGTAGGCCAGCCGTGATATGACAGAGTGAGCCGCATTAAGCCGAAGAGGGCCGCAAAACGGTGCTGCGATATGCCGAAGGGGGCCGCGATATGCAGAAGGGGATACCCCCACCCCTTACTTGGTACTTAGGTGGGGCTGACACATGATCTTTGTGGAAATGTAGATCTACTTAATAAAGATATATTAAGAATATTAAAAAGGTTGATCTGCTGTACTTAAAAATGCAAATTATAAGTGCTAAGGAGCCAAGACAAGGTCCAGCCATTTCAGCAGCTAGTACAGTGTTGTGGCAAGAGGGACACAGCGTCTCGTTCTCTCCATCAGGGATGGTGGGGCTGGTTGAGAACTCCTCCGCTGAGTTCGCAAACCATAGGGCTAGGGAGGAAGGACATACAGGGCCCATGACTTTGTGAACTCGACTGGGGATAAAAGCATACGTTTTTGCCTCAGGGGAGGGGAAAGGCGCTATAAGCAAGCGATACACCCAGCCAGCTGTTCCGTATTACAGAACTCTACCTGTTCGTACCTGGAACAACACGGGATGAAACCGGCTCAACCCGGAGATTGTAAAATCTCGCAACGGTGTTGGGTGTTGCCCAGCCCTCTGCTCTGCAGTTGTCTGCTAGAGAGGTGCCATTGGCCAGCGCCCACGAGGATGACACACTCCTTGTAGAGTGTGCTCGAACCCACGATCCAGTGGGCAAGTCTCTGTTTAGAGACAGCATTCCCTTTCCGCTGTCCACCAAAGCAGACAAAGAGCTGCTCAGAGCATCTAAATCAAATCAAATCACCTTATTGTCACATGACCATATACACAAGTGCAACAGTAGGTGAAAGTCCTGTGTGCAGTTCCGAGCAACATAGCAGTCATGACAGTGATGAGACATATACCAATTACAATAAACAACTTATTTTCACAAAACAATTTACATATCAAATGTACACATACTTACACAACACAATAATAATACACAATGTACAGTAAACAATACACACAATATAGAATACACAAATAATACAAATTAAAAGTATATATACAGTAGTTGTATTGTAGAGAATATAATTATGACAGTCCAGTGTGAGATAATAAGATGAATAAAGTGCAGTGCTGATGTATATTGATCGTGAGAGATGAAGTGTTCAAAAGTCTGATTGCTTGGGGGAAGAAGCTGTCATGTAGTCGGCTGGTGTGGGACCTGATGCTGCGATACCGCCAACCTGATGGTAGCAGTGAGAGCACCCCATGACTGTGATACAGGAATGGTGTAGAACCGTGTGAGGATGTGGTGGTTCATTCCAAACTTCCTCAGCCGTCTCAGGAAGAAGAGGCATAAATGAACACCACTGCCTCTGTCTCGGATGAGCTTAATATATTTTATGCTCATTTCGAAGAAAATAACACCGCCCTCGCGGAGAGAGCACTCGCGGGCGATGCTGCAGAGGATGGTTCACTCTCCGTCTCTGTTGTGGATGTAACCCGATACTTCCGACGGGTGAACATCCATAAAGCAGTGGGTCCAGATGGGCTGCGTCATCAAGGCCGTGTCATCAGAGCGTGCGCGAACCAACTGGCTGGTGTTTTTACGGACATTTTCCGACATGCAGTAGGAGAGAAAGCTGCTGGAAATGCTCCATATATCCAACAGCATACGCTTCTTAAGAGGTGAATGGAACAGCAGGAGTATTCAGCTCGCTGATTGTACAACCGCTCGGCTCCGAAGAGAAAATCTGAATGGAATTATATTCCAGCTCCTTTTATACCCGTATGTCCGGGGGAGTGGCATGAAAATTCCACTCTGCAATTCTCATTGGCCTTTTCTCAAAGAATGGGAAGTGTTCAGGGCTCTCAAGAATGATCCCCTAGTGTCACTACATCGACACAACATCGAGTGAGTGACAGAAGGGGAACTCAGTGCTTGGTTGCTTAACTTTTTTTCATTTACTAAAATTTGTATGTTTAAATGTGACGCATCACAAATGAAATTAAAAGTTCTGAAAAAATATAAAGCTATTGATTTAAAGTTGTTGACAAGTATAAAAGCAATATGTTTTAAAAAAATTGTCAATATATGCAAATATGTAAGTAGATTTAGAGCAAAGGAAGAGCGACTCAATTGCATTATTCAAAGTGCATCATGGAAGTGGACGGTTGAATTCACATTGTTTGCCACAATATGTCAACACAGAAAAGAAAACTGTGCTCCTCAATCGATTTCAAGGGTTTTAAGAATGATTGGTGTTTGTCTTCTAAAACTGTAAGCAACTGAACATTTCACTGATACCTTCTAACATCAATAAGCAAGTCAAAATGACTGTATTATTTGATCATGCCCTAACACTCTGTGTCGCATCAAAAGACATTTACATAAATTAAACCATTCAAACAGTGTAATAAAAGTGACTGTACACATTAACTTGAATCTTGTGCAGATTTAACACTGAGCTGAATATTTTTAAACCGGAAACATTAATCCTATCTCTAGGAATCAAAAAAACATATACAAACACAACCCTACCTGTGTTGCGGATCTCTCCGATGGAGCGCTCATTCAGCCTGCAGGACCTGCTCCTCCTGCTGATCCTTCTCAAATAATCATGAACATCACTGAAACAATGACACTCTCTCTCTCTTTCTCTTACTCCTCTTTCTCTATCTCTATCTCTCTCACAGTAAGACAATACCATTTTTACCCCTCCCAATGTGGGCCTATCTGAAGTTTCCTCAGAACAATTATAATTGTTACTCTCCACTGCATTTCTCAGAATTCCATTCAGTAACTCAAACTGACTTTGGAAGGCTTGGTAAAATGTGATAACCTTTTAACAGTCCTTAAAAATCCTCTTGAAAAATTTAAAGAAATACACATAAACCTCTTTCTTTTTTGCCACATTTTTCATTATATATGTATGCCTTTATGTCTCTCCAACTGTCTGGTACTATCATCTGCTGCTCTGTAGACATTCTACAGTTCTTGTCATTCTTCTCTGCTTCTCTTTGCCAAAGTGTGTTTTATCCAGCTGGGCACAGAAATACTGAAGGATACCATATCTGTTTTTCAACCTTCTTACATACAGCAGGTGACAATATCCATCCAATACCTTTCTCTCCTTATCTTTCATTTGCCCTCTCTGTTGCAGGCTCTATTCTGATGTGCATTGAACTGTTAAGCAAAATTAATTCCAGGTGAGGGGTTGCTGTGTTAGTAGAACAAAACAACAAAGGATTTATATGAAATCTCTCTCTCATACACATACACGTGCACTGTAAAAAGTGATAATCTCTCATTCTTACCTTAAGGAGTTATTTCTACCTGATCTAACCCTTAAAATAGTTTTCAGAAATTAGTCTTAAAATTAGGTTAGTTTAACATGTATTCAGATTGATTTTAGTGATGTGATTTATAATTTTTGACTTAAATCAAACCAGTTAATTTAAATGTTATTACATGAAGCACTTTTTTTTTTAGGCCAGCATGCTGATAAACATGATGTCCACATATGTGGATTTTGGGACATTATTCCCTCAAATATTGAAAAAACATATTAGTTATTTTGAATAACTTTCAACATTAATACGTCTAGGGAGCATGACGTTCCCTCCAAATATCCAGTCAAAAGTTCAGTTCCAGGCTGCAGATTTTGGACCTCACAACATGTTTGGCAGAAATGGGACAATTTAATCAGTACATAGATTCAGAATATTATTATGTTTCATTTTATTTTAACATGGTGGCCATTACCTCGAATCAGAATCAATTGTTAATTACTGATGTAATGTATGTAACATCTCAAAAACATGAATAACCAACAGTCATGGAAACATATTCATATTAAAAACAATTTAATAAAATCAAAATTTCTTTAGCTTGTTATTATTTAAAATTTCACAACACTGCCACATATGTGGACATCAAATGCTCTAGAATGCTTATTTTCATGTATTTATTTGCATGTTTATTAGGTGCTACTAGTTACAAATCAAAAAGGGAAATGGAAAATGCACACAGCATTCACACTCGGGTTTCTGGAGGTTACATTTTTACCTCAAGGATCTATTTCTGCTTTATCTAACCCATATAAATGTCATGGTTACTGTTTACTTTCTTGAGAGCCTCGCGTACCTCTGAACTTGAGAAAAGGCCAATCAGAAATTGGCAGACAGAATTTGCATGTCCTGCCCCCGGACATACGGGTATAAATGGAAGCGGGCGTCCATCTGTCAGTCAGGTTTTTGCAATGAGGAGCCGAGAATAAGGTACGGCCATTTACAGTGGTAGGTCTAGTGTCGTGGCAAGTTTGACGCAACGTCTCATTCCCTCCATCAGGGAACAGAGGATACAACAGTAACCATGACGTTCCCCTTCTGTCACTCACTCGACATGGTGTCGAATGTAGTGACACAAAGGGACCCAATTAAAAGCGGCATGCACTAGACCGTTTTATGTGAACTGCCCAACAACACCCCAAGAGAAAGGTGTCATATACAGGCCTTAGGTTCCCAGCACCCCTATGGGGGGATCAGGCGCTACATGAACATAATGGGAGCAAACCAGCCAGCCGTGGCATTTTCTCTCTCTGTGTTTCTTGCATAGAGTGTAAAGCAGCTGGGGCTATCTTAATGCTATGAAATGCATCGGGGAAGGCGATCTTTCCAGATCCTATTCTTTCAGGGGGAAAAGACCCTGCAGAGACCACATCCTGCCCAGACTAGTGGGAGGTGATATGTGGCCAATACACCACATGGGTTGTCATGCCACACGTGGGAGTGGCATGGAGGTAGGTCCTACCTGATGAGGGAGGAGCTCTACAAACACAGCGACCGGGGGCAGAGGGACTGCCCAAGGGAGATGCACTTGCGTCTCGCAGTGGGTCTGGTCGCAAATTCCTCTGCTGAATTTGCAGGCAAGAAGGCTAGGGAGGAAGAACATCCAGGAAGCGAGAGCTTAGTGGCTAACCTGGGGGAGAAAGGGCACTGGATCAGCTTGGTGAAGGGCGCTAGGTGCAATTGGAACACCCGGTTGGCTGTTCCGTATTACCGAGTTCTACCGGCTCGGACCTGACAAAACACGGGATGAGATCGACTCAACCCTGAGATTGTAGAATCTCGCAAATGTGTTGGGTGTTGCCCAGCCTGCTGGTCTGCAGATGTTGGCCAGTGCCCACGAGGATGCCACACTTCTCATCGAGTGTGCTCGAACCCGCAAGGGGCGGGCACGGCCTGGGTCTGGTAGGCCAGAGAGATAGCGTCAACTACCCAGTGAGATAACCTCTCTTTCCGCTGTCTGCCGAAGCAGACAAAGAGCTGCTCAGAACATCTAAAGCTCTGTGTGCGGTTCAAATAGATACGCAAAGCATGTACCGGACACAGCAGCGAAATGGCAGGGTCTGCCTCCTCCCGGGGCAGCACTTGCAGGTTCACGTCCTGATCCCTGTAGGGGGTCGTAGGAACCTACCCCAGGAGCCTCTGGAACTGTTTTAGAGGAACTGCTGTGCTGGGCTCGAAGAGAAAGAGGCACCCGAGCACAGACTGCGTGTGCTTGTTCGTGAAGCATGCTGTCATTGAGACTGAGTCTAACTCCATGCCGAGAAAAGAGATGCTCTGAACCGGGGCGAGCTTGCACTTTTCCCAGTTGACCTGAAGCCCTAGATGGCTGAGGTTCCTTAGCACCTGGTCCCTATGAGCGCATAGTAACTCCCGAGAGCGAGCTAGAATGAGACAGTCATCGAGGTAGTTGAGTATGCGGATGCCCACTTCCCGTAGCGGGGCAACGGCTGCCTCTGCAAACTTTGTGAAGACGCGAGGGTACAGGGACAGGCCGAAGGGGAGGACCTTGTACTAATATGCCTGGCCGTCGAAAGCAAACTGTAGGAAAGGTCGGTGTCGAGGCAAGATGGAGACGTGGAAGTGCGTGTCCTTCAGGTCTACCGCTGCGAACCAATCTTGATACCGAACGCAGGTTAGAATCTGTTTCTGTGTGAGCATTTTGAACAGAAGTTTGTGTAAAGCCCGGTTGAGAACTCGCAAGTCCAAGATTGGCCGACTGTCAGCGCTGGCTTGCCGGGGATGGGCAGTCGTGGGTCCGGAAGTGAGGTGACTGCGTCCAGGGAACTGGGACTGTAGGATTTTAGAGCCGGGACGCCGTGAGAACGTGGATGACCCAGGGATTGAGAACGGTCTCATTCTAGCTGGATGACCCAGGGATTGAGGAAATCACTCTTTTATTGAGAATGTGGGGAAAAAGGAAAATAAGGAAAATAAGACGAAACCGAGCCTGCCACCATCCCCAAATTACCTTCATCACCAGCTGGGTCGTCCTCAATCCCGTGGGGACAAACCACGTGGCGACGCGGGGGGCGGCTGAAGTGGCATTCACTTTAAGAAATAAAAGCCGCAACCACAACGCTGCCATGGTCATGTTCTCGCAGTGAGTACAGTACGTCAGTGTGATCGCGACCCAGGCACACAAGGCAGGTTCTATGACCTTCAGTCTTGGAGAGATATCGACCGCATCCAGGAACTACACAGAGGCGGAAGGGCATCTTTAAGAAAGGACGTTCAACACCTGAAAAGGACGTTCAACACCTGCTGTGTATTGCTCTTTTGAAAGTGAAAATGAAACTATTTTAGAGAAATATACTCTTTTAGGAGAGAACACACTTTCAGACAGAACCGCTGTTGAAGCGCCCAGGGGCGTGGACTGCACAGCGTTCACTGAGGGAAAAAGCCGCTGGTAATGTGCTGTAGATCCAACAGCAGTGCTTGTCAACTGAGGTGAGTGGAACAGTAGTGAACTTCAGCTTGCTGTTGTACAACCGCTTGGATCCGAAGAAAAAACCTGACTGACAGACGCACGCCCGCTTCCCTTAATACCCGTATGTCCGGGGGCGGGACATGCAAATTCTGTCTGCCAATTTCTCATTGGCCTTTTCTCAAGTTCAGAGGTATGCTAGGTTCTCAAGAAAGACCCCTTGTGTCACTACATTCGACACAACTTTGAGTGAGTGACAGAAGGGGAATGACTTTTGTTGATGTAACATATTTTATAAAGTTGATTTAGTGAGATTAAATAACATTTTTATTTCAATAAAATCAGTTAATTTAGATGTTACCACATGAAGTAAATGCTTCATGACAACATATTTTTTTAATGTCTGGACACTGTTTTTTGGTGCCTATGGAAAAATGGCATCAGATTTTTATATCTATTATTTTATCTTTTATCAGTTATCTGCATCACATCACCAGAAAATGACTAGCTTATTTTGAATTTGTAAACTAATCATTATATTATGCAACAATAAAATGTGCAATTCATGAATTAAGTAAAAAGTGGAAATTACAAAAGTGCTCTGATTACAAAATGCACTTCTGAATGATTAAGTCACAATGCCATTGAAAATTATTTATTTTGAATGTCACATTATTTATAACTCATTGAAAATTATTTATTTATTTATTTCAACTTATCTGTGGATGATTTAATCCTGCTTTCTAGAGTAGACTTGGGTCTGTTCTTATCTAATGCCACAGCAATCAACCTGTTCTGTTACTGGAGTGATGCTGTGAACAACACTTTTTTGAAGTTTCCAGGAAATTTAATTTGAACAGATTTTTTTTTATGAGTGAAAAGAGTAAAGTTATATGAGGTGTGACTGAAATGTTAAATAAAATGATTAATAAATGTATTTACTAAATGGAGTTTAACCTTGGCATGTTGTAATGTAATAATAGTGATAATGTAATCACCACATCATAGATTTACACTTACCCTTTTACATTTACCCTTTTTTATTAATAATAATGGTGTGCGTGATGACGTCATGCCTAAAAAATACTTTGGTCGCATAAGTTTTGGTTTAGAGCAACAGAAATCTGCCCTTATGCCATTTCCAAACAGAAATATGTGTTTATCGCTAATATACCTCCCAGATGTCCCTAATTTTTTTCCACAGTTTTGGTAAAATGGGAAGAGTATTGAGACAATTCATTGAAATTAACCAGCTTACTGTCATTTTAATTTCATAAATAAATGCAATCAGAAGAGGAGGAATTTGCCCTTCTGATAGGACTGTAATATTGGTCCTGATAATCGGTTCCGACCCAAAAGCAAATCATCATGTTCTCAAGCTGGCAACCTGCACCAAGTAGTGGAGTAAAATTTCGGTCTTAGAATAAGTATCATCCATCGATGTGTATATGATATGTGCACAACTATTAAAGAAAAACTGATGCGTTGTAATATCAGGGTTTACATATATGATACATTACTGATATTCAATATTTTGAACTATCATCTAATCAAAGCATCACCATCACAACTGCATTATGTCCCGTGTATTTCTCCAGCGACTTTTAATGACCAACTGAACTTAACTGTCATCTAAAATTAATTTTAGCTTCAAAATGCAATTTAAATTTCTGAAGAAAAAGGTAAAGAGTGTCAGAGTTAAAATATTTAAACGTTTTAAGATTTTCAAAAGCTCATTTTCTGAAAGTGAACTCAGCATTGGACAAATAGTTCTGATCGTTTATAGTCTTGAAAAAGGTCTAGAACATTCTGAGAATGTCATTCGGATGACTTTATTATGTAGAGAACAGGGTAAGGCTAAGTTTGTGTAAAGCAAAGCATATATAGGTCTAAATATATATTTTGTTTGGTAATTATTTTTTTTAATTGAATGCTTTTATCATTTGGTAATTTATTTAATTTAATACAGGGAATTTTGCCGGCATTTTTTCAAAAGTAATAAAGATAAATAACAATTTAATAGAATTGGATTATATGTTCCAAAAAAGCACACTGATGCTTTTCTCATAGTATTGTGTATTTATTTTAAATTTGGACTAATTCCATCACTGTTGGCTATTATTCTGAATGGTGTGGAAAAGTTTAATTATTTTAATAAATAAACGGATGGATACTGCGATTAAATTAATCACAAACAGTGGCTATTTATTTGTTCTCTGTGCAATTGTTGATGTGAATGATACGAGATATTTGTGTTGGCACTCCTGGAAATGTCATGATGCAGATGTGTTTGCAGATCGGATCTATTGGCCGTTAAAATCAATCTATAATCACAAACAATAAATTGACTTTCAAGGATGTATAGGCCTACTGTTGTCATAATTACACATAATTTATGATTGGGGCAAACTCTGTCATGTGATACTATATTTTTGCATTTATGCCAATTTTTAGATTTAAATGAAACTTTCTTGTGTTTGTACATACACTAACCAGCAATGATATAAAGTTATATAAATTTGTAGCTAAGTGGGTTATATAATGTTAGTAGTGTAATAGTTATTTTATTTAATTACTTGCAAATGCCAGAAGATAAATCACACAACCACCCAGACTATTTCACAAGACAGTTTACTTTATTAAACATCATCAGATTAATAAGTCCAGGCTGCAATACAAATACTGGGATGGTAGCGGCAGAAAGTCTGTGATGCACACGTTATAAAAGCACACCAGTGAACTCTAGTCCCACTCAATTTATTCACGATTTACCCAATTCACTACAACACTATAATCACTGCACACCCATAGGATGCAACCACCCCTCTCCCCTGCTCCCTTTCCCAATACAGCTGCCACACTGGGGACAGAGACAGACAATACATCCATACAACAATACATAGAATCATTTAAAACACTTCCCTTGTCCTGGATTGGCAAGACCCCTCCCTGGGGTATGAAGTGCAGGAGAGGGTGATTCCCAGCAGCCGCAAAGTCACACCAGGATAATATTCAGTCCATGTCCTTTGGCTGTGTCTGATACCAATAAAGGCCACTGTCATGCACAATAGCCCTGTTACAGCAGATAACGTAATGACATTGGTCGTGACGTTTTCTTTTCGGAGATTCCGGTGACACTAAAATAACGACGACCCTAACTCAGCTTCCTCACGCACATCCCACGTCTAACAAACTTTCTATCTTCGTCTCCGGAGGACTTATTGCCCCCGAGAGCACTCGGGTAACATTCCCCACATAAGTCACCAGCTCCCTCCTCTCATTTGCCTGTGTTCCTTCTTAAACACTTCCTTTCCGCAACAACACCCAGGTGGAGGTAACCAAGTCCGCTGCTCTCTCTCATAGCCAATCTTGCATTCGCTCATTTCTCCCAATTAGAGACATCATTCCACATGTCACACTAACTCCTCTACTAAAAAGGACTTGTCCCCAAGTCCAGTTGATAATCCTTGGCCCATACTGGCAACCTTTTTGGTCATGCAGACTTCGTGCCATAGGCCATTACCCTCTCTACGGTATCCCCCATACCATCCTGTATTCCTGAGGGCCCAGCACAATCACTGTGTCCCACTGTAGGCCCTGCCTGCTGCTCTGCAGGTGCTAATGAACTTGAAACACAATTGGGATCCCTTTCCTCGGTGGGTTGGTCCTCCAACTGGCAGGATTCATCTAGTTTAGTCTGGACCATTGGCCGAGATGGGGGATCTGACTGTTCCAGTAATGGTGGTTGTCCATGCTCTTTATTTCTGAAAAATATTTTTTAAAATCGTATTTTAAACGATTACAATGAACCACCACAGTAGTCCTACCCCTTACTGGTCCCAGTTGATACAACACATCCGAAAATCGTTCCAAAATCTTATAAGGCCCCTTGTAATTTCTCTGGAACTTAAAACAAACTCCTTTTTTCCAAGCCTTTTTTCTAAGCCACACCAGTTCACACACTGAATAGTACTGTACCTGAGCTCGAAAATCAAAACACTTCTTCTGTTGCTTAGATGCATGTGACTGATGTTGCCTT
The DNA here is from genome assembly GCF_025860055.1 of Xyrauchen texanus. Classification (NCBI taxonomy): domain Eukaryota; kingdom Metazoa; phylum Chordata; class Actinopteri; order Cypriniformes; family Catostomidae; genus Xyrauchen; species Xyrauchen texanus. Next base: position 14,984,438 of record NC_068294.1, read on the forward strand.
ACCGCCTCTACCACAGTAGATAAGGTCTCAGCTGTATGCTACACATATTCACTTGGAGAGTGAAATGTCTCTTCCAAGTTCACATACAACATAACATCCACAGGCAGTACCATTTCCCTCCCAAACAACACTCTATAAGGGGTAAAACCGGTTGAAGCATGAACCCTACTATGGTAGGCCATCATCACGTAAGACAATAAAGAATCCCAGTTTTGTTGGTTTTTATCCACGTAAAGTGACAACATGGAATGTAACGTCCTATTGAACCATTCAATAAGACCATCTGATTGGGGGTTATATGGGGCAGTCCGAGTTTTGTTTATCTCCAACAACTTACAAAGCTCCTGAAAAAGTATGGACTCAAAATTATAGCCCTGATCAGAGTGAAGACTCCGCGGAACCCCATAACGGCAAACCCATTCCTCAATTAGGACTTTGGCAACTGATTTTGCTTCTTGGTTTGGCAAAGCAAATGCTTCAGTCCATTTAGAGAAATAGTCGCCCACCACAATATAATCCCCATAAGACAATATAAATGTCTTATGGGGATCTGGGTATGCCAAAATAGGTGCAGAAATAAGACATGTCTTAAGAGTTACAAATGCCTGTTGACAATCATCCCCCCCAAAAAATGTCTTGCCCTTTTCTGTAAGTTGATGTAAAGGCCGTGCAATTTCAGCAAAACCTTTTATAAAATGGCGGTAATAGGAAGCCAATCCCAAGAAACCACGCACCTCTGTTTGGCTTCTCGGGACGGGCCACCCCCTCACCGACTCTACTTTAGAGGGGTCAGCTTTAACCCCTTCGGCCGAAATTACATGTCCCAAATAGTATACCTGCTTGGAAAACAGATTGCATTTATAAGATTTGACCTTCAAATTTGCCTCATTCAACTTCCCAAAGATTTGCTCCAACTGAACCAAATGTTCTTCAAATGGCTTCCCAAATATGATTATATCATCAAGGTAAACTAAACAAGTAGTCCTCTGAAGGTCGGCCAAAACTAAATCCATCAATCTGTGGAAAGTTGAAGGAGAGTTACACAACCCATAGCTTAGCACATTAAATTAAAAAAGGCCCTGTCGAGTAACAAAAGCAGTCTTGGGTTTATCTCTTGGGTGTACCTCAACCTGCCAGTAACCACTGGCGAAATTGAGTGTTGAGAACTAGCAGGCATTAGCCAAACTATCCAGGGCATCATCTATTCTTGGAAGTGGATACACATCTTTCTGTGTCACCTCATTTAACTTTCTGTAGTCAATGCAAAAACGTAAACTACCATCTTTTTTTCTAACCAGTACCACTGGAGCTGCCCAAGGGCTACATGAAGGTTGTGTGATACTATTATCCAACATTTGTCTTATACGGTCTGTGACTTCCTGTTGTAAATGCAAGGGTGCACAGCAAGTTGCCATCCTAATAGGTTTAGCAGTGCCTGTATCAATCTGATGACTCAATAAATGCATCCTACCCAAATTGGTGTTGCCTGTACTAAGAATTTAGATATAACGCCCCAAAACCTCCTGACTTGCACCACATTGTGCTGTCGACAAACCCCTCATGTCCAACCCAAAATGAGAGAACAGAGCATCAGCCGACCAAAGCACTTTAGGACATCCGACAGCCCCAGATCTTCTGCCCCTTCCCCAATCTCTATATCTGTGGCTACCACTCCAATTTTCATCCCATCCCATGAAGTATGGGAATCTTCAGTCACATTAATAACACGAACTGGCATGACACTTGCTGTTACAGAACACACAACACGTGCAACTAACACATCACAGTGATGCGGCAGGGATGAACACGGTTCCAACATACCGATTATCTTTCCTTTTGGAGCTCCCTCGACAGACCCCAAAATGATCACTTCACTACGAGGTGGTATTAGAGTGTGTCCCCGCACCACAATAGGCAATAATGGAATTAGTTGGTCAGGATGTAATTGCATTGAAAAAATGTTTCCCATCAAATAACAGCACTGTTCATGTAGATCTATTTTTGCCCCAAATTTAACCAAAAAGTCACTACCCAAAAAGACCTCTTTTGGATTAATATCTGCCACTAAAAAATCAGTGACCAATGCCAAAGAGTCAAATTGCCATGTAGTCCTCCACTGGCCAGTTACCATTTTCCCCCCATTAGCCACAAAGATATCGCCATGATAACTTGATAAATCACACCCCCCGTCGGTAGCTTTTAACCAAAACTGCTTAGGAACAACAGATACCTGTGCTCCCGTGTTTACTAATAAACGCGTTTCCACCCCTCCCAGTTTACCAAACATATACACCCCAGCACCACCATCCTGAAGGGGGCAGGCCAATCTAAACGTTGAATCGTTGAACCACACCTGACCTACCGTCCCCGCCCCTTCACGTTTCCCGGAACATATGGGCAATCTTTCTTAAAATGACGAGTACAGCCGCACTCCCAACATGCCTCCCCTCGCTCTTGATTCCCCTCCAGTCGACGCGGCCTTATCTCTCGTGGATTGGAGGGTTGATACACCTTCTGGCCTGAGGGGGGGGCAACGCACTTAATGTCAGTTCCTATAAATTTTTTACAGTGACTTGCAGGGTCTTGACCTCTTGACGAAGCCCTTCCACAACTACTAACAGCACTTGTATTTGACCATCGCTAAATGACGTCGCATTTTCACTAACAACACCGCACACTCTTGCACTAGAATTGGTATTATTGCGCTCCAAGTCCCTAATTAATTCAAGTTCTGAAGCCAGATTTATTGCACCACCTAACGTTGCTGGTTTGGCACTACGAAGATGAATGCGTGTATCAGCACAACCTATGTGTGCAACTAAATGGTCTCGGGCATGTAAATCTCTTGTTGCATTACCTACAGATGGATAAGCTTGCACAATTAAGTGCCTTAATGCGTTACCAAACTCGCACGCAGATTCATTGGGTTGCGTCTTACGTGACGTGAAGCTGACAGGATTCCAATCAGTGCTTTCACACGGCTCCAGACATTTGCCATTGCCATTTTTAATTGTCCAAAATTCTGTCTAGCTTCATCAGGCAAACCACAATAAGTATCACATGCACGGCCAGAAAATGACATGAACTTCCCTCATCCCAGCCATTTATTTCTGCTGCCATTTCAAACTGTTCTGACCAGTCTGACCACTCACGGCCAGTACCCGTAAATGTTTCAGGCATAAATACCGGACGGGGTGCAGCATTTAACTGTCCACTAATGGCCATTTCCCTTGATGCATTTTGCAATTTTAATATCTATGAATCTATCTTAAATAAATTTTTATCCCACCGCTGCCACCAGTGTAATAGTTATTTTATTTAATTATTTGCAAATGCCAGAAGATAAATCACACAACCACCCAGACTATTTCACAAGACAGTTTAGTTTATTAAACATCATCAGATTAATAAGTCCAGGCTGCAATACAAATACTGGGATGGTAGCGGCAGAAAGTCTGCGATGCACACGTTATAAAAGCACACCAGTGAACTCTAGTCCCACTCAATTTATTCACGATTTACCCAATTCACTACAACACTATAATCACTGCACACCCATAGGATGCAACCACCCCTCTCCCCTGCTCCCTTTCCCAATACAGCTGCCGCACTGGTGACAGAGACAGACAATACATCCATACAACAATACATAGAATCATTTAAAACACTTCCCTTGTCCTGGATCGGCAAGACCCCGCCCTGGGGTATGGTTCTTAAGGCATTGTCAACAGACTATATAAAGTTCATTTTCACTCTATTGATCATTAATTTCACATTCTGGCTCTCTTCTCACCAACCTGTCTCATGTATATATGTGTTAGATTAGATTTATGTTTAGAATAGTAATAAAGTTTGTCTGTGTTCAAAGAAACAGGGATGAGATTTTTTATCAAAATATAACACAGTCTGTTATATTTAGATAAAAAATCTCATCCCTGTTTCTGAAAGATTTTGCTTCAAAGCTGTACCTAAATATGTGTGATATTATTTTCAATAAGCTATGAGAATAATATCACTCCAATAAGTGAATTAATCATAATTCACTTATTAAAGATAATTCCTTAGAGTAGAATAATAATGTAGAATAAGGACAGTTTAATTTAGTTCATAGCTCACATATTTCAAGACCCTATATTCCCTTACTTATAATGGTGTGAGAATGAGGGCACTTTAACGGTTCCCGTCTAAATTCATCAGTACCAAATACCCTTACATATAATGACCTGTTTCTCACCCACACCTATCATATCTCTTCAGAAGACATGGATTAAACCTCTGGAATATTATGGATTACTTTATGCTGCCTTTATGTGCTTTTTGGAGCTTCAATTTTTGGTCACCATTCACTTGCATTTTATGGACCTACAGAGCTAAAAATCAATGTTTGTGTTCAGCAGAAGAAAGAAAGTCATACACATCTGGGATGGCATGAGGGTGAGTAAATGATGAGAACATTTTCATTTTTGGGTGAATCTATAAAGAATTTCAACTTGTTCAACTTGTTGTAACCTAAAATACATTTATTGGTGTAAGTTAATTGGTTAGGTTGATTAAGTCATATTAAATAACAGTTTTGTACTAAGTACTAAGTTGTTTCGACATTTTTTAGCTTACACTGAAAAAAATGTTAACCAAAAAAAAATCTGCATCATGCTGTAACATTTAAACTGATTTTATTCAACTAAAAAATATCATTTTACATCACAAAATCAAATACATTAGGTTACACCAAAACTTGTTTTTAAGGATTAGATCAAGTAGAAATAGCTCCTTAACATAATAATGACAGGTAAGCACTTTTATTGAATGATTCTTGCATGATATTGTCTCTCTGTCTGTCTCCTTCACCTGATGTATAATTGATGGATAAAGATCTGAACTTAGTCAGCAAGGAAGAGAAAGCTCAGTAATGGAAAATGAAAGAGGAGATAAAAACTGGTGCGTATTTGTGCGTCAGATGTGAGCTCCGGGTGAAGGAAAAGAGGGTATGCCACTAACGACTAAATCGAAAGGTAAAACTGCAGGGTTGAGTAGCAACTCTTACTGACTATTTTAGAAGGATATCTAATTGCCGATATCAATTGTTAAGGAAAATGTAGGTAGGGAGAGAGGAATTTAGGGAGGTACATTAAATGCAAAGGAGGAAGAGAGACAAGAAAGGGCAAGGAATGGGGTAATTGAGTATAAATAACCAAAGAGGGAAATTAGATCCTGTTTATCAGATAAGGTCTATTCCTAATTGATTAATCATATGCATTCAATGCCACGTGTGTGCACGTATCTTGTGGAGTGTCTGGTAATTGGTCACACTATTTTGTTTTCATTCTAGTTCCCTTTTATAATATACAATACCCGTGAAATGTTTGGACACACTTACTCATTCTTAATAATGACTACTTTCCACATTTTATAATAATAATAGTAAAGTCATCACAACTATGAAATAACACAATAGTAAGCACTGAATTATCTATTATTATGTAGTATTTTAATTATGTAGGCACAATGCATTTTTATCTACAAAACTAATTTTAAATATTTAAGCAGAACCATGTAGATCAGAAGTTTTTTAAGATTATGTGAAACATATATTCAGTCAAGTCTGAAACCAGGAAAGTTTGTTTTCCCCTCTCCATCTCTTGTTGAAATAGCTATACATATTTTCTTAAAGATATGAAAAAACAAAATAGGACTGTGGAGGACTGTGATGAGGAGGAGGGCATTGCCGGGCTGTGAGGATGCAGCCAAGCGCTGAATTGTCCTAATCATCCGGGAGGGAGATAAAGACGAGCCTGAGGCGCCAGTTCGAGAGAGAGAAAGAGAGAGATGCATGCAGCCCTCAGCAGTGTGTGTGTATGTTTGTTTAAGTTGAATTATCTCATTAAATTTATGTTGACTGTTCTGCCGGTTCCCGCCTCCTCCTTGCCCATCTTGAACACCATTACGCTCTCCAATAAGTGAAAGGATGGTATTTGGGGTAAAAAGCCAACCTTTTGAAAGGGCAAAACACCCCTATTAAACACATTCTTTTTCTTAAGTGGGGGGAATATATCTGTTATGAAAGATTTTCAAAGTGGGCTGAACTTGACTGATCCAATCATAATAGAGGTTAATTTGTTTTAGAATACTTGAGATGTTGTAAAATTACAAATGTGATTGAAATTAACAGGAAATTGTGCAACCTTTTCTGAAGTAGTTATTTTGAATAGGTATTATCTTAATTTGTTACTCAAAAAAGCATCTTGTTGTCTCAAAGGTATTTGATGGTAGTTACGTGACGGTCTGCCATGAGAATAAACAACCTTTACCAGAGTAAAGTGATGGTAGCCTGTAAAATAATTCCACAGTATTTAACCTCTTAAGAACCTTGCCATTTTTGGGGATTTCCGCCTGGATTTGGCCTACCCAAATTAAAAAGCTTCCCATTCCCACATACTTTGGCCTAAATACACAGTTTTGGTGTCATTTTACAGGAAACCCTTTGAAGTTGCATAAAACACTGCTAAAAATAATTAAAAAAATATATATGTTGTCTGAACAGTAATAACCCTCCTAAAAAAAGAGGCGCTTTTTGATTTTTTTTATATAAATTCATTTTTGAAAGTGTATAACTCAAGCCCTGTAAACCCTAGCAGCAAGCAGACAGTTTTGGCTGTTTCCACTAGATGTCAGCAAATACCTGAAAAGGAATTTTGTCTGTATCATGTTTTATTTAATATCTATTTCAATTTATTTGAAGGGAGGAATATTACCTTTTTTGGTGTACTTTCCGCCTACCTAAATCTAAAGTCTCCCCATACCCATATACAGTGCTATAAATGCAAAATCCCAGTGTAATTTTACAGAAAACCCTTTGTCATTACATAAAACACTGTTGAAAGTGGTAAATATGCGCTCTGGTGTCTGGTGAGACGCGTCTGTGTGTTTTGGGCACGTAACCTACCCAGTGATCACTTCACAGTCAGGATGCAATATCACAGCCCCTGATTGGTCTATTTGATCTTGAGAGACATTGCCGGAAAGCAGAGGGTCTAAGCTTTACGGCAATATATGCTTTATCCGGATCGGATGTTTACATATTTTCCTGGATTGTTGAATATCATATAACATTAGTTTGTGGTGTTTCTGCACTCGTGTGACATATCGAGGGATTACTTGGGCACACAACCACAGAAAACACTGAAAAACGGCTCATTTTGCAGAGAATAACCTAAGGTAAAGGATTATGTAGCATTTGTGGCTAACTGTGCTGTCTAGTGCGAGTAGCACGGCAAATATTCAATAATTTCACTTGTATGTTTACAAATGTTGATTGTATACCTCATGATTCATTCGAAGTGTATTAGATATGTGATTATACCTCAATAAAAAGACTTATTGGAACTTCTTACTGGCAATGAGAGCTTTCATTTGATACATGGTTTGTACATGTGCGTCATATTTGAGCGATATGAGACATATGTATTCAAAAACGCACATAATTATGACACGACTTTTGATGGGTGGAACTATGTAATTTATTGTAAATAAGTTACTTAGTGTAAAACAAATGCCAAAGTGATGCATATCTCAAGAAAGTAGACATTCTAAGCTTTCAAATGGTACCAGATATGAGCTCATAACTCCTCCGCATACATTTAAAATTGGAAGTACATTATTTCTGACGTAATTTTAAATCCCGGAACCGGGATCGTGGATTTTAAGATGTTAAAAAATGCTTAGAAGACACTAAAGTGGTACTTAATTACATAATAAAAATGATTCTGTGACTTCATCAGAAGGGCAAAGGTCCTACAACACATGACAATGGATCGCCAATAGCAATGCGTGAAGAGGCCTTGTCAACTGCAATAAAACTTGACTCACCTTTGCAAAAGCAGGACATTGTGTTCTGTTTTATGTCACACTTCAGACTATTACAGATAGTTTTCTAAACACATTAACAAAAATTTACAAAAAATGTTTTCTCTGTCTTCATGAGGATGGATTTTCTTGGTTTGTCCCCAGTGGGTGGTATGTGTTTACAGCCTACAGTTTGGTTTTAAGATTAAAAAAGAAGTGATGCTATTGTGCTCTGTTGAAATTAAACATTAGCTACTTCTTGCACAAGTACTTCTTGCACAAGTTCTTCTTTGAGTACATTTTAATGACGGCTATGATAACATAGTCATGATTATGACATGGGTCTGTTTGAGAAAGCACTGTATATTTAAGACAGAAATCTCTTTCTCCAAACTTATTCAGAAAACAACACCAGAACCGAGACACAGAGAAGTGCAAAATCTTTCTTCGCTGTTGTCATGATTGAGGTTTCATCCCCTATGACGGTATGTAAAAACAACCTAGCTCTGGATTTTTCAAATTGGGGGTGTTTATTTGGTTGGTTTACATTATTACGGTTTCATCTTTCTTTCTGAAGAATGGTTTGAAATCATGAGATTTAATGGTGATATTATAAAAGAAACACTGTCAATTTAATTAAAAGTAAAAGATTTCCAGATATTCTATTTAAACTGAATTTGTTTTGGATTTAGTACAATTCCAATTATTTGATTTTGCAAACACACACACACACACACACCCTTTATACTCATTGATATAATTTTGATTATATCTGGAGAAAGAAGTACATAAAAAAGGAAAGTTGAATAAAGATTTAAAAGATGGAGGTCTACAAGCCATTGACTTTGATTTCATAAATGGTAATTAACTGGTTAAAATCTTTTCTAAATAACAATAACCTTTGGTTTCATATTCCCTGATACATTTTAAAAAAATTGGGAGGGATAGAATGTTTACTTTGATGTAATTTCACTCCCCAACGTCTCCCTATCAAACTATCCCAGTTTCACCAGCAAGTCTTGTTGTACTGGAAGCTTTTATATAATCATAATTTCATGCCACATAAGACCCCAATATGGAATAATAGATATATCACAATAAGAAATAAATCACTGTATAATAAGGACTGGATGGGGAAAGGTATCTGGTCTGTGAGTCAATAGCAGAGGATGTTATATATCATATGATAATTTTTGTCTTAAATATGATATAACCTGTAATCGGAACATATTTAATTATAATTATCAAAGCTATCCCCAACACTATCATATGTCAAATCGAAGGATTCCTTTCAAATTCTAATCCCAGCACCCTGTCTCCCCCATCACTTTTAATTGGGGATGATAATGGCATCCTTTTTTAAAAACTTGCACTTTGAAACCCGTTTTCAAAAGTTTGTGTTTTCAGGCCCCAAAAACAACATTGTCGTGTAAACGAACAGCCAAAATGCATAAAGTTTTCAGTTTATAGTTGAAAACGGACTCATAGAAAGAGGGTCTCTCTGGTGGTCCTTAGTATTACATATTTTTAAATCCCCTAAACTAGCAGACATAGGTGCTTTTTATTGTTGGAATTTGGTAAGTTTAACTTTTTTACCACATAATTATTAATGACATTTACATTTATTCATTTAGCAGACATTTTTATCCAAAGCGACTTACAAAATGAGGAAAGATACAACATAAGCAATTCATCTTAAGAAGACAGTAACACGACAAGTGCTGCATTACAAAGTTTCAATTTTATTAGAAAATTACTAGCCAAGACAGAGATCATTAACATTTCCCATGTTACATTAATGCACGTTACACAATAACCCTATGGGTTTTCTTTCAACTGGGCCTTCTTGGTTTAACTGTTCATCAATGGGACACAGATTGCATAACTCTGTATGTTCCTAAATGAGTGTTTGTTGCGCATTATTTCAGAGAGCGATGACCTTTATGGAAATTCCATTATGATGCATAGTCTGCTCTTTCACTGGTACATTTTTTCATGATTGTTTTATGAGTGTTGCAGTTCAAACAATTACAAACCCATTAAACGTGTTTTAATGCAAAATAATTCTGCTACCAGTATTATATGAATACACTTTCATCAATCTGTTTAAAATCTTCTTAGCTGATCAGAATGGTACAGATTGCGAAGAACTTGGTCCTTCTCTGCATGCTGATTGGTTGCTCACAGGCTTTTCCATCCCATCATGTCTTTACTGAAGATGCAGCACTGAAAGTAGCTGAAGATGCAGGCAGTACAGACAGAGAAAGAAGAGATACTATATCCCATGTAGGTACACACTTCCTTGTACCTCATATCTGTAATAAGTTACTCTGTGATTTAAATGAATGCAATGCCCTGTGTTTGTCCCACAGGTTATTGATTTTACTCCACCATTGTGCTGTGTGGTAAACGAGAGTTTGCAGTGTCCTTTAACATGTGGAAATGCAACATGGGAAGTGACATACATCCTGACAGATGGCAATGGTTCAGGCATTGATTACCCCTCTTTTACTACCACTGGCTCAGGTGAACTCAATATTACCCTTGATATAACTCTAGATGAAAATGGTTACAATGCAACCCTTGTGACTTATACTGGCACCTGCTGCTTAACTGAGGTGACGATTACTGTGCTGGACAAAGCGGGGAACAAGGGGAAGTGTCCCTTTAACATACAACATCCCTCCACCACAATCAAGCCAATGACTGTCAAACCCACGTCCAGTAGCCCCACTACAACCCTCTCTCTTTGGTCAAGTTTAATACTAGTAGCACTTAAATCGATGCTGCTCTAAGATAGACATGCACTTTACATACAGTCACTTTAACCTGTACACTTTCAATTCAAATAATACACTTGATGATTTTTATAAACTACCCCCACACATGAAAGTCAAATTACACACACTTAATTTACATTTATTACAAGACGAAAGAACTTGGTGACAATATTAAGTGAATGGTATGGTATATAAAAATGTGACTACTGATTATTTTATTTCATCCATTGTATGTTATTTCATTTGATTTACTTCATATAAATACTGCAAATGTTAATGTACTTGTTATTGTTTCTATGTATTTTTATTGAGTCTAACCTTTTATGTTATTTTATAACATGTCAAATATCTTCAAAACGCTCAGAGAGTTTTACTATTTCATTGTTCATTAAAGTAAGTCCTTGTTTTCTGTCCTTTTAATCACCTTTGTGGAAAATTCACAATTTACAACATTCCACATTCCAATTCTAGTCAGAATTCAGTTTGGCCACGTACACACTAATAATAATAATACATTTTATTTATAGGCGCCTTTCACGACACTCAAGGTCACCTTACAAACAGAAAACAAAAAAGTAGGGCTGTCGATTTAACGTGTTAAATCAGTGCGATTAATTTTACAAAAAATAACACATAAAAAAAAATGTACGCAAATAATCGCACTTCCCCCAGACCATAATAAGGAAGATTCCTGAGAAATGCAAGCTTGTAGTACCACCTGTTTACTCCAGAGGGCAGTAAGTGAAATTTCAGCTGTATGAGCAACACACAGTTTATACAGTGAGAAAACACTCCAGTAGGCAGAACAACACAAACATGCGTTACGTTCTTGCGTTCAAAACACTCGAAGGAGCGCAAATGCGAACTAAGGGATCTAAAGATGTGTTTAAAGATTGAGTATTAAACTATATTTAACTTGACATGGTGACCTAAACTTTTTATGTTTATGATGCAACGCGCCCGAGACGCTACACAAGCATGTCTGACGCAGAGTGTGGCTGGATTGAGATGGTGCAAAATTTGGAAGTTACCCATAAATATTTAAATCACGAATAAAATCAAAGAAATTTCCTTCAAACTTATTTGTAATTACTACCTCACAAATTATTTTCTTGTAGAGAGATTTAAATGTGATGTTGATATATTCTGTACATTTTGTGGTCTGTAGGAGGAAACATTTTTTCATTTATTTTGGAGTTGTCCCTACTCGACTTGTTTTTGGTCTGATTACTGCAAGATTGTTAGAGATCATATTATTCCCAGCTTTCAACTTTGTTTTGAAAAAGTTTTTTTTTATTTTTTTTATAGCTATGACCTGTCTCTTCATAAGGAATATTATTTGATTAATGTTCTGCTTTTGTTGGCAAAGTTTAGTATTCATAAATGTAAGTATGGTGGTTATAAACCATTAGTTTTCATTTTTAATTCAGAGGTTCAGCAACACCAAAGAACAAAAAAAACAGAAAAGCTGTAAAGTGTATTGAAATATGTAAACAATTTGATATTTTTATTAAACTGTTTATTTATTCATTTTCCTTTTTGTTGTTGTTTGTTTTAATATACCTATTGGCTCTAGATGTAAATGTTTTGTAAGCATTAATAAAAACAATTTAAAACAATGTCTCACGCAGGTGTAGATTGACGGGCTCTTAAACAAGCCCTCATAATAAATCTCAAACTGACAAATTCACTTGTGAAATGGATTGCTGTGAACTGTATGCCAATGATTGACTTATGATCAGTAATATGGTTGTAAACAATACATTGTATTCTTAAGCCGCTTTTTGTATTGTCTTATCAATGATTAACTCTTCTGCTACAAGAATGGAATGCATTTTAATTATCTGAATATTTTATATATATATATATATATATATATATATATATATATATCATTTTTTTTATATTTAAAGATAACTATGTATAATTATATATTGATATAAATATGTATAATCTGTATATATTGAATTACTGTTATATAAGGGGCTTTCTCAGCAAATATTTGTATATGCGATTAATTAATAGGGACACCATGTAATTAATTCAATTAAAAAAAAATATCGATTGACAGCCCTAAAAAAATTAATCCTTGAAAACATTAACAATAACAACATTAAGCAAACAATACTATGATAGACAATAAAACATTGGTAGATTGAAGCAATGGAATGAATAGAACTGGAGGGCAAGACACACGCAGAGAAAAGAAAAACAAAGAAACACACGCCTAGAGGGTGTAACACAAGCGCACAATTGTTTGTTTGATTTCTGTTTGATTTTAGGAAGCGTTGGCTTTCGGAAAGAACTGGAAAGAAAATCCATTAGGGTGCAGAGTGTTCTCCTGCTGCACTCATTGTTGCATGTTCCCACAATTGTTTTACAAGTGTTTTAATTATGAGCATATTATACCAATCTATGTTAAAAAAAAAATCTTTGCAGAACGGTTTAGATTGCAAAACTGCACCTTCTCTGCATGCTGATTGGATATTCACAGGCTATTCTCCATTCCTACCGTCGTGCCATCACTGAGGATGCAGATATTAACGTAGCAGCAGATGCTGGCAGGGCAGAGAAAGTCAAGATACGACAGCACATGTAAGTACTGCATTTGTCTTAACTGATGGAGGTACTTGATGTAATACCACAGAACACCTTACTTGGGTTAATCACAGGAATTTAGATCCTAGTTAAACAATAAGTCCTCTGAATTACTGTTCTAATATAAACTGGTATGCCGCAAGATGACATGGAAAAAAAAATCTTGATTGAGGCTTTTCCTCAGAATGAGGTTTCTCTTCACAAGCTAAATGGCTATTGTCTCAATATATCCAAATATATTTGGATATACACCTCACTGACAGATGTTTATTTAGCATAAAAGCTATTAAATGTCTTTAAAAAAAGTTAGACTGTCATTCTTGTGGAGGCTTTAACATGAGTCCAATAGCAGCACTAAATCTGAGACAGGACTACCCCATGGCCACAAGTGTGTTTATGTATCTCTTGTTTTTTTCTACGTTGTACAAATTCAGATAATTAAATACATTTAATGTAAATAAATCTGCAAGGTCATCTTAACTAACGTTGTATAATGTGAAATTCACAAGTCATTTGCATTCCAGTATTCTAATACTAAAGGCATGTCCACATACTACAGACTGCAACACAACTCCCTGCTCAGCACTTTCAATTACAACATAATTCTGTTCTTCCATTAGTTGCTTGTTAGTTTTCTTGAGGATTAAGGCATTTCCTTGAATTCAAACAAAATTGAAGACAAGCCAAATTATATAACTAAAACTGCTTATCTAAAGGTTTTAAAAGAGCAGCAAGGAATAATTGACTATTGTAATCTGGCAATCAGTTGTCTCCGATCTCATGTGAGCCTTTTATACAGTTAGTCAAGAGATTCTGCTTGCAAAACTTTAGAATTAGTCAGCCTTTCAGGCAAGTTTTCAGGCAGTATTTAAACAATATTCTATTTTGCTGTATACACTCAATTTCAGATGCCATGATTGACCTTGTGGTGACCCCGAAAGCTAAAGTCTGGGCCCTTTATTTTTATCCTAATTTATTCTAGATCGCTCCTGCGTTGCATACATATGGTTTCCTTTCATTGGGACTCTATGCTGCGTGATGATGCAATGGAAACACATCATTGGTCACATGGTCTGAAACCCTTATACAATCATGTCAATTCATTTATCAATTCATGGGCTTATAAGCATCACATACAGCGCCATGCCTCAGATTTTCTTTACTTCAGAGCACAAATTATTGCTCAGTCCTCAAAGTGTGGATTAGTTCTCGCTTTTTGAGTGACAACACAAGAATACCTTTTATGAAATGCTTACCTCCTGTGTATGCTGTTTTATGTCTGGGTTTTCGCCATGTGGAGGCTGTGTTGTAGGGATCAGATTGCCTGCAGTGTGGTTTGGATGCTCCGCAGGAGGCTCGCTTCCTTCAGGGAGTCAGTCAAGTAGACCGCATGTCTGCTAGCACCACTTGACTCATGGGTGACCAGTGCTGAGACCTAGGAGATGGGAGGTGAACAGCAGGCCGACCTTCGATTCTCTCTTTCGCTCTCACCCAATTTGGCTCGAGGTTCACCAGTGGACTTAACAGGTGAACATTTATGTCCCAGCCCTGAGGCCCACACCATGGTTTCCTTGCAATGTCAACGGCAGCTTCGGATTCCAAAGACTTTGCCAACAGCCAGACAAGGACTTGCCTCCCAGTGGACAGGTTTACAGGCCCTCTGTAAACTACAAGGCCTTTTTATTGAACACCCCTGTGTCACAGTCATTGTTCGGTGTAGCCTTCTAGTTGGTGGTTGAGAAGTTCAGCCTGCCGCATTCCAGCAAATGCTTCCTCTGCAGGAGAAGGAAAAGCCCCCTGCACCACCTGTGTGCTCACATTCAAAGTCTTTGTATTGTCCCATTAGAGAGCCGCAATTAGCAATAAACACAAGTTTTGTGACCCCTCCGAAGGACTGGTAGATGCTTAGAGATGGCTATTTATTAATTTTTTATTTGTTAATTACTTAATAAGCTTGAAGCAATATTTTCTTAAAAAACACTTTCTAAAAGGCTATCTTCTTTTAATTTAATTTGTTAATGATAATATTAAAATTAAACTTTTAAATAGAAGAGTGTTTTTCAGTAGTATATTTATTTATTTATTTTACTGCCTGCCACACCTCCGTCGGTGCCCTCAGATGTCTAGCTATTGTGTCATCAGCTGGGAACCAACTTTCACCCCATTAAACATGGAACAACTTCTGGTAATGGGGCAGTGGTCAGGGACGTCTCACTGCCACACCCGCAACTGGACACCGGATCCTTTGGGTTGCCTCTCGTTCCTCCTTTCCTGTCAAGACATACAGTACCAGTCAACCAGGGTTCAATACTGCCAAAATACTAAAATACTTTTAAAACATCCTCACTATGCAAAATGTTTCACAAGTTTTTTCACAAAACTTTTGCACAGGACTGTATGTCCGTCCTCAAGGAGGTAATGGCCATCTCAAAAGGAACATTTTTCTGCTTGTCAAGGTCGAAAACCATTGACCAATCACTTCCATGTGCTAGGATAGACCTTTCCTCCCTTTGTGCCATGCCTTGTGCTGCACCTCCCTTTTTAACAAACTCAATGAACTTCCTCTAAGGAGCATGATGGCCTTTGTTGGCCTTTATTCTACACATCTCAAGGATCTCTGCCAGCTTTCATGTAGCCTGATCATACTGCCACCTGTAACGTTCTTATGCCAAGACGGTCTTGCGCCCAGCCAACATGTGCTGCAGATTTCTCTTGGGGCCTTGCAGAGGGGACAACTCCTCTTTATATACCACAGAGACAAATTTCCAGGGCTTGGAAAAGTGTCATAGGTGGATCATATTTGAAAACTTAGCCTGGTCTAGGGTATCTTCCACATGTCATTCCATCCTAAAATTCTATTAAATGCACCTTCCCATACTGTCCATGCCCATGCTACTGCTGGATGATTGCTCAAATCATATACCCTTCCTCTTTCATCTTAGTTACTTCTGTCACTACCATCGCTTTCTTCTGTTTTTTAGAGGCTGCTGACCACAGTTTGGGAGTCATCCCCTATCCAAGGCCTGCTCTTCCTGACTGGGTTCTTCCAAAAACTCTTGCTGCTTCATTCTTGAAATCGCCTTGTTTAAAACCACCTCTGCCTACCAGGTGTGGCCAGTTCAGGCCTGGGCTTGACAAGCCCTCACTGACTGGTCTGTTGGTTCCATTAGTTCTAAGAACAGTCTGGTTTTCACCTGCTTGTAACCCAGAGTGATGGACTTTAATAGCAGTTGTAAGGCATTTCTTCAAAACAATGCTTCATCTGCGTAACTGTTGGCCTTGGTGCCCATCCTTGCCACTGCCGCTGCAGTGATCTCACACATCTTTAGCGGTCACTCAGGAGATGACACAGTGTAAATTGGTGACACCAGACCCTGTACTTGATTCTTTGACAGATCTGCTGCTTATTCTCTCCCTAAATTTCGAATGGGCTGCTCTGCCTGCACCAAGATTCTTTCACCATCCACCTCAAACGATATCTGATCGCTACGAATAGAAAGGTTACATGACTTTGCTGGCTTGATCTTCATCCTGGCCCATTCAAAAGCTCTTTCAGTCTTTTTAAGGGTCTGTTTGTACATGCAGCAGTCTGGAGGATACATGTGACATCATCCTTATAGCTGAACAGTGCTGGCAATCACTCCCTGAATTGTGCATGGATTCCTCTGGTCATCTGTCTGGCACCAATTAGGATGATCTCGAATGCTACTCTAAACAGGATGGGAGAGACTGAAAATCCCATCGCAATACCTTTTCCAGTTGCTCACATCCAGTTATGTACTCGTGTTGCATGACATATTTTCATGTATGGTGGCGATCAACCAAGCTCTTAATCCACTCTGGTTCATGGAAAAACTCCAGTGCATAGCTGGCAAGCTGGTGTGGAACCGATCCATAGGCATTTGCCAGGTCCATCCATGGCAAATGGAGGTCTTTCGTGTCTCTCTTGGCAGATTGATCTGCTCCACACATCCAGGAAAAGCTGGTACGCCTGTATCTGACAGCTTGTGTCTATGTATCCATTCTTCAGTAGGTAATCAGACATCATCCTTGCTAACACTGAAAAGAAAATCTTTCCCTCCACATTCAGTAGAGCAATACTCCTAAACTGTCTTATGTTGTTGGCTTCCTGTTCTTATGGAAAAGTGAATTAAAATAAGTTCCATTTCTTGCTAGGGACATCTCACACTATGTAAGCTCTTAAATGTGAAGCATATTTACTATGCCAATTTGTAGTGAAATGCACCCACAGTCATCTTATTGCACTACTGTGTACTGGTAGGCGCTGCACTGTCTCTCACTGTGCCTATTGTCCTGTTCATTGTCAGAAATTTCTTGTACTGTCCCGTACTTTTTGCACATGTTCTCATGTGGTCCTGTGTTTGTCCTATGTTGATTTTATGAAGCACCATGGTCCAGGAGGAACGTTGTCTCGTTTCACTGTGTACTATACTAACTGTATATGGTTGAAACGACAATAAAAACCACTTGACTTGACTCACCACAAGGCAAAAATGATTTTTTTCCTTCAAATTTAGATACATATGGAAATTCAAATAAGTGGAGAAAATGACATGGACATTTCTTTTAAGGGTTAATACTATCTAAACTAATTTATGAATAGGATGCATCCAGATTTGATAAAATGTTTAAATACGCTGTGATTTTTCTCAAATTTAGAGGCATGCAGAATGCTGAATTTAAATAAGTAGAAAAAATGAATGCCAATTTCTTGCAAGGGACATCCCACACTATCTAGAGCTGCTTTTCCTCTTGAGGAACTATCTTCAAAAATACTGTAAAGAGCTCATCCTCATCAATTTCAAGTCCAAGGCAGTAACACAGAAAAGGCTTGACCAACACAATGGGAAAGTATTTAACAGTATTGTAACCAAGAACCATCACTTTAGCTACATTTTCCCATTGGTCTTTCATATCGTGTCTGGTCATGGGTACCTTTAATGTGCTTACTGCTGTACATTTAATGTAAAAAGTACCCCAGTACTCACTCAATGCATCTCTGAGAATTCCACCACTGTCTTCTCCTTTCTCAGTGCTGCCGTTAGGTAGGACCATCTCAATTTCTACAAGACAGTCACTGATAGATACTAAGCCATCTGTGAAAGCTGCATTGAGATCTTGGAAAATGTTTCCCCTGCAGAGCTTTAACTTTGTGGCCTGTGGCTTATCTTGCACAATTTCAACAGGGTCCATTGGTAGAGTGTCATCCAGTATTGTACTGTCTTGCAAAACAGCATATCCAAACTGAATTTCTTCATCAACTGAAATTGAGCTGTGCATTAAATTCATTGTACCTGGTTCTATCAACACTATGCTGTCTTCTGACCAAAATGATGAATCAACGATGGAGCTGTTGTCCTCAGTTATGGCAACAGGTTCTTCATCACTTTCACATGCCACATCAGAGGTAGAAGGGCCTTCGGTTACATACTCATCTACTCTTTGAATGTTTGCGCTTGCAGTTGTGTCTGTCCTCTTGCAAGACAGATACAGTCTCCGTATCTTTACCTTTCTCATTTCATATCGTTCACTTAATGTTGTTTGTGGATCTAGTTCTTCTTCTGTGAAGTCTCTCAATTTAATCTCAAATTCATTTATATCCCCTAGTTTATTTTTTCCATTTGGAAAGAACAGCTTCTTGCCACACTCCAAAAGTTCTGCCATTGTAGCACTCTTTAAAGCCTTTAAGTGTCTGGTTCCACCACCTCGTTTTTCTTTTATTTAGACAAAGGAGCCACGGACCTCTTCAAACAGTCCCATCTGGTAACTTCGCTCAGTTTTTTGGGCATTTGAGTTTCCACTGAGTTTTTCTGAACGATTATCACAATGCTTCCTCTTTCAATGCTTGAAATGCTTTCCTTGCAATTTTGACATGAGGTTTTGTGTGGCTTTAGATACTGTGGTATTTCCTTCTATTGCAGCTACTTCTCTTCTGCAGTACTGTCTTATTGCTATCCGGTCTCCAAATCTGGGGACATATGTCAGCAGTTGCTTATCTGACATACTATTGACTGAATAGCAGTCAATCTAGAAGAAAAGGGGGGGGGGCACTTTCTTTATTTCATTAAAGGGATAGTTCACTTGAGTAAATGATGACAGAATTAAAATTTTTCGACTAACCTTTTAATGAAATAAAAAGAAATGTATTCATCATTATCCCTTTCATTATTCATTTTGATTTTAAGACCAACACATGGCGCAATTTCGCTTTGAATCCTGCTTTTCAAGCTTCCTTGTGGATAATATCATAAATTATTAATATGTATTTTCTGCCACTAAAACATTTTTATTAATATCTTTACAATGTGAAGCTGAACTGTCTTGTGTACTGTGTATGATCCTTAATCAAAATGACATTAAGGAATATACTGCATGTTTCCACTGAAAAAGTGACAACCTAAGTTTGCTTCATGTGAAATTTTAATTAATGGGTTTTATAAAAAAAAATGGTTACTTAACATGTCATAAATAAGCTGACTTCATTAGGTCACACCAACAAAATGTCAGGGTTAGATGCATGTAACTGGCTTAACTTAATAGCCTATGTAATTATTAAATAACTAGGCCTATAGCCCTAACATTCAGCCAGAGAGCAAAGGAATGTCATTCTTCGTTTTGTATTGCTTTTTACCTTCTCCTCTCGAAACGCTGACACAGTCGCGTCATCCAACTCTCTTTCGTTTTTTAGAAAATATAGGAAATAATCCATTTTTAAAAAATATAGTTTATAAACACCGTACTATGTATCCCGCACCGTAACAGATGGCCTGGTTGAATCTGCCGGCACAGACTGGATGAGGAGCCACAAATCCATGAGTACAGTTTACAAACCCGTGGGAACGGATTGCAAAAGTGTGGGCATGGTTTATGAATTTGTGGGTACAGATTGCAAAAACTGAAGGCACGGTTTACAAATCTGAGAGCGCGGATTAAGAACTCGTGGGTACGGTTTATTAATCCGTGAGCACGATTTGTTAAACCGAGGGAACAGTTTGAGAATTTGTGAGTACAGTTTATAAATTGAGGGGATGGATTGCAAAACCGTCGCCACGGATTGTTTTTTTTTTTCCCAACAGGTGACTTCCCGGGCTCCGTAGAATTCAGATACAGTATATAGAAAAAAATAAATGGCCATTTCTTGCAAGGGATCTCCCACACCATCTAATCCCTCAATATCAAACATTTACTTTACTTTATAAAGTCTAAAATAACTTGGAGAGAGTTTTACGATTTATGTTCCAGAAGACTTTATATTTTCTGTCCTTTAACTTCCTTAAAATTCACTATTCACCGCATTCCAGATTCTGATACAGAGCGCAGTTCATATATTAGTTGCAAATTAGGACAATCCACACTAATCCGTTTTCAGTTTTCTAATGTCATTGTTTTTGAAAGTATGATGTAGTGGAGAGTGTTTCCCTTTCTAGTGTGGATAAGAGGTGTAAACATAGCTAAATTAATGCATTTTCGAATGAGAATGTATTAGTATGAACGTGGCCTTAAACACATTAAGTAAGTTTAAAAATGGGTCTTCAGAATTAATATTGTAATATGAACTATGACATGGGGATTTTAAGACTTGAACCAAGCCAGAAGTCTATTAACTCGATATTTCCAAATAGTTGTTACACCTCACTGAAAAAAAAAATATTTAGCCTAAAAATGTTAGAAGTCTTTATAAAAAGTTAGATTGTTATTTTCGTAGAGGAGCCCAATAGCCAGTGGCAGCACTACAGTGTGGTCAGAGGTGGCAATTGTGCCCTGACTAAAAAGCCAGCATCCCATATAAATGCCAGCAGCATATCACCCTGCAGCTCTCGCCTGGTTACACTTTGAAGCCAAAAAGGGTTGAGCCTGGCTAGTACATGGAAAGCAAAATCTTCTTGGGAATATGGTTGCTGCTGAAGAGGTTTTAATGAGACCATGAGGGGGTGCTCACACTGTGGTCTGTGCGGGTCCTAATGTCCCAGGATAATGATGGGGTCACTATACTGTAAAAAAAGTACTTTCTTTTGGATGAGATGTAAAACAGAGGTCTTGACTCTCAGTGGTCATTAAAAATCTCAGGGCATGTAGTAGGGGTGTAACCCCAATGTTCTGGCCAAATCAGCCCACTGGCCTCTATCTATCATGGCTTCCTAACAATCCCTTATATACACCAATCTGCCAAAACATTAAAACCAACTGCCCAGTGTAATGACACACCAACCCGGGGGCTGAGATGAACCCAAATGCAGGAGTTTATTGCACAGAAATACAGAAGAGACAGGTAAGTAGCATGAGGTGAGTATTCAGGTAAGGTATATTGTCTTTTGAACACAGTCTTTGGTTATACAGAGAACTAAGGCAGAAGGCACAGATCACTAATTCCAGACCAATACTTGCCAAAACTGGAAACATAAATGAAAAAAAAGGTTTGTAACTTCCATAAACTGAGGAGCAGGTCAATATATAAAGGCATTAAGTACATTCAGAGTTCTCAAATCATGTGTCAAGCACATTCTGGGCAGATCGTTGAATAACGGAAAAGTTTCACACAGGTAAGTAGATATACGGTAAACTCAGGGTTCATATAAGTTACTTATCTTGCATATCCAGAGCAGATCGTTGATAAACAGGTGAGATACATGCAGGTAAGTAGGTATACTGTAAACTCAGAATTCTCAAAGTCACATATGTTGTACATCCAGAGCAGATCACTGATAAACAGGTGTGATACACACAGGTAAGAAGGTATGCTGTAAACTGGTGAAAGGCTCGAGGGGTGAAGCCATGGAAGGCAGAGCCGTAAGACCTCCGTGATCGTGAGCACTGGCGGTGACTGGGGAACGACCTCCGTGGTCGTGAGCACTGGCAGCAACTGGGGAATGACCTCCATGGTCGTAAAGACGGGCAGAGACTGGGAAATGACAACTGTGGTCATGAACACAGGCAGATACTCTGGAACAACCTCTGTGGTCGTAAACATGGACAGAGACTTGGGAACGACCTCTGTGGTCGTAAACATGGACAGAGACTGGAACGACCTCTGTGGTCGTGAACATGGGCAGAGACTTGGGAATAGGAGCCCTCTTCTTCTGGACAACTGGAGCATTGTTACAGGAACAGTCAAGGCTACTGGCATTGGCTCTGGCTCTTTAACCATGGCAGGCATGGGCACTGGCTCATTAACCATGGCAGGCATGGGCACTGATAATTTGTGAGGAATGGACCGACATCAGTGGGGGATCATTCAACTTAGAAGTGAGTGCAGAAAATAATGGGGTAAACTCCTTGGTCTTTGAAGCAGGTGGTAGTGATGGCACTGGGTTACCGTCATAACCCACAGTGTAAGGGAAGAATGCTGGGAGAGGAGTTACCTTGGAGACAAGGGCCGTGGCAGGCCTGGAGACAGGGGCCGTAGAGAGCTTGGAGACAGGGGCCATGGAAGGCTTGGAGACAAGGACCGAGGAAGGCTTGGAGACAAGGACAGAGGAAGGCTTGGAGACAAGGACAGAGGAAGGCTTGGAGACAAGGACAGAGGAAGGCTTGGAGACAAGGACCGAGGAAGGCTTGGTGACAGGGGATGTGGAAAGCTCTGAAGCCGGGATAGAAGTAGGAAGAGGAGGATCCTCTGAACCTAGAGTTTATAGCATTAAAATCACATACTTCCCTCCACTGGTGAGCTGTTAATCCAATCAGGTATATTGACTTAAGATGGGAGTCCCTAAAACCTGTGAGGCTGGCAATGGCTCAGAAACGAAGGGAGTAATCCCTTATGGGTAACTCCGCCCGGCTCAATTGAATGAACCAATCAGCTAGCTCCATTTTGTTTAGGTCAGTTCTTCTGCAACGTGTTGTATGGATGAGGCAAGAGAGAGGGATCAAGGTGCAACTGGTGTGGAACTGTGGCTTGCTGTGCAAAGTCGAGAATGCAGAGGATAGCTGCTCTTAGTTGATGCACAAACTCAGAGAATGGATCATCATCAGTAATGGCGGTAACTCCCGCTGGGTTATTTTCCTTTGTGTCAAGCACATTTGGGGCAGATTGTTGAATAACAGACAGTTAAGTTTCACACAGGTAAGTAGACTCGGTTCCTTGAGGCTCGGGTGATGACGGCCGGCGGTACTGCTGCTGATTCTCGGTGGGCTGGCAGAGAAATCAGCGACGTCAACTTGATTGAAGAGGGAAGAGGATTCTTCTTCACTTCTGCAGGCAAATGGATGAAGATGCGGATTGCTCAGCAGTCTCCTTCAGATCCGTTAAAGTGTTCGGTGGAACACAGAGTAATCTCAACTCCTCCAGCAAGATGGAGATTGTATGGCCACAGTTTCAAGTCGTACGTTACTTCCTTGTGCAACGAGGCAACACATGAGAGCAGCGATGAGCTGCGTCTATGCATGGCAAGCAACGTCACTGGAAGCAATGCTCAGAAGGAATTCAAAGGTATTTCTACTCCTGATGACATCATGGTTGAGGGTCATTCTGTTGAGCACCTCATCCAATAGGAGTTGAGTTCAATCCTTTGGAAATTTCACACAGTTGTAAAGTGAGCAAGGCTTCTGGGGATTTGTAGTCTGCTTTGTACTCCCTTTGTTTGATTTTGGTGCGGGTTTTTTATCAGCGAGATTTATGACTTGTGTTTGTGGGCCTCAGTCAGGCTTTACAACTTTGTTAGGCCTGCCTTTGTCTTGTATCTGAATATATGAGGCCCAACAATGGAATATTAACAGATGTGGAAGTACAATTAAAAGAGCAAAAGTCCTGTCATGTCTCAAACATAAACAAGTGGATGTTGCTTTTGTGCAGGAATGTCATGTAACAGATAATGAAGCACTCAAATTCAAACGAGACTGGGAGGGACATGTATTTTATTCATAATTTACAAACAAACAAAATGTGGTAAAGTTCCTGTGGCAGTGGGGGCATGGTCAATTGCCCGTCCAGAAGAGAGAGAGAGAAAGCGGTAAGGGCACTTACACCTGAGCTAAATTATGACTAACACCTGTCTCTAACTCCAGTGTGCATGGGGAGAGCGGATAAAAACCACCCACGCCACCAGCAAAAGAGAGAGAAAGAGAATTTGGGTCCTGAAGAGATGTTATTGCGAAGCTGTAGAGTTGTTTTTGTGAAGCTGAGTTGTTGATATTCTGAGTAATTATGTAGCTGTGAGTTCAGTAAAAATCATTACTTGAATGGAGCAACCCGCCTTCCGTGTCCTCCTTATCATGGCAACCTCACAGATCCTAATAAACAAGAGGCTGAATTTTGAAATGTTAACAGAAACTAAAGATGATGTTGGGAGGATTATATGTATAGAAACCCTCATTAAATGGAGTTAAAGTGACATAATGCAATGTATATGCCCCCAACAAAACAGATCTGGGTTTTATTAATAAAGTAAACAAGACTCTTGGTGACAAAGAGGGGCAAAATCATTTTGGCTGGGGATTTTAATCAGATTATGGATGGGGTTTTGGATAAAAGTATATATCAGGGACCTTCTATACCAAGAGATAGGGCTACCCTTCATATGCTAACAGAGGATATTGGATTGACTGAAATATGGCACCTGGTCAATCCAACGGAAAGGGAGTATACTTTTTTCTTGTCATAAATCTCACTCTAGGACAGATTTAGAATTGAAAATGCCCATTTCCAGAGATAACTCAGTGATAGCAAAAAATTCATTTATCCTTAAGATTGGTTGCATTACAGCTGCCAGGATGATTTTACACAATTGGAAATGCCCCAAAACCCCAGACCTGAAAGATTGGATTGATGGAATGATTGAAATTGCTTCATATGAGTATGTTAGGGAGACTGGATAGTGAGAGAGAAATGAAAAAACATGGGATCATTTTTGGCAACATATACAAATGGTGTGAATGAGTAGGACTGCTTTACAACTGTTCCATGTGCTTTTGTTTTGATTGTATTCTACTTCTATTGTATGACTTGTGGCTGAATGTGTAATTGCAAAAGGTGATTACTGAATATTGGGGAGATGTACTCTGAAGTTTTGACTGTTGAACAAAAAGTTGAATTAGAAAAAAATAAATCCATAAAATAATTTTGGCTGTAATTATAATCCCACATGAAATTACAAAATGTACATCAAAGTACATTTCTTGCTGACATTAAAGAACTAAGCATGGGATGGTAACTTTATTTTAAATATGCATTTAAATGTATAAGTTTTATTAATAATCCCATCATTAGGCTACTATTAAAATGACTCTAATTAATAAAACATACATATGCAATACACTGTTAAGCATTGTAGCCAATATGAGTGTAGTAATGTTCACGTTAACACGTTATCGTGTATTACCATATATAGCCTACATAAGAATGAATGGTTATGTTTTATTCGTGTACTATGTTCTTTTCTGTGTATAGTTCATTTTCCTAATTGTCCTAAAATTATTTGATATCACTGAATGGTGGCAAAAATTATATAAAAAAAAAAAAGAGTAAATTCTAGATTGTTGTGTGTGAAGATCCCAGAAGATCAGCAGTTACAGAAACGTCTAGCACCAACAATCATCCATGTGATTATCTAATCAGCCAATCATGTGGCAGCAGTACAGTGTATAAAATCATTCAGATATGGATCAGGAGCTTCAATTGATGTTCACATCCACAATCAAAATGAGGGGAAAAAAATTTGATCTCAGTGATTGAGCATAGCATGATTGTTGGTGCCAGAGGGGCTGGTTTGAGTATTTCTGCAACTGCTGCTCTTCTGGGATTTTGACAGTCTCTAAATGTACTCCAAATGGCGCCAAAAAAAAAAATCCAGTGAGCAGCAGTTCTGCAGACAGAGGTCAACAGAATGGCCAGACTGGTTTGAACTGGCAAAGTCTACGATAACTCAGATAACCACTCTGTACAATTGTAGTGAGAAGAATATTATCTCTGAATGCTATTCTGAGATGCGGGTTTGCGCTGTTTTGGTGGCACGATGGGAACCTACACAATATTAGGCAGGCGGTTTTAGTGATGTGTCTGATCGGTGTATATGAATTGGCTACATTGTATTCTCTCCACCAAAAGCAGGTGTGTGGTGAGCGTATTGGTGCAATATGGCTGCCACACTCTGGTGGTGGTTGAGGAGATTCCCCCTATACCATGTAAAGTTCTTTGAGTTTCTAGTAAAGTCCTATATAAAAAAGTAACATTGTTATGATTTTTATTCTAAATCAATTACACAAAATGGTGATGATTTTAAACCATTAGCAAATGAGCAAGGTGCTATGCATGACATGTTGCTAAAGTCATAAAATGTTACTGATCCAGAGCTATCTGTCAAAATAAAGTAATTTTAATCTCTGGTTGAGTTGATTATTTTTGGTTCTGGTAAGACTACCATTAATAATTACTATAACAAACATGACATAACAAATGCCTCAAAGGTTCAAAACTCAAAATATTCACTTTTCTCCTCTGTAAACGTGTTTATTCACAATGGTGTAAAGAAAACAAATACAATATCAAATACCTGAGCCCCTTTTCTGATAAATCACAATGATATTAACCATTTTCAAAATGTGGATTCATCACTTTCTTTCGAACATTTCGATCTTGAGATATTTGTCCAAGAATGATTTTATGATTCCAACAGAGGCCATCACAGATAGGACTAATATGACAAACAACCCCAAGTAAAACCCTGGCAATCTAGAAACAAAAACAAGGTTGAGCTGTAGCACACATTTACCAAAAATAAGCACACGTTACAGAATTTAGAACTTGCATATAAATGACTTCCAGTATGCATTTACCTTTTCTTGGTTTCACTTATATAGCCAGTAAAATACATCTCTCTTCCCACAATATAAAGAAGCCCTCCAAAAGCAGAAAGTCCTGTGAAATCAGGGGAAAATGTGGTTCTTATTAGACTAAGGATGTGTGAAGTTCCAAATTTTTAATGAGGAAAATGAACAATTGTATTACTGTAGCATTGTTATATAAATACATACTGTATAACATACCTTCATTGCAAAAGATGCCAGAGGTCCACAATAGTACCAAGAAGATGGGATAAAACTCTACACCATTCTGGCTAAAGAAATATATGTATTTTAGATATTCAAGTTAGGATTATATGACATCTTTGTCACCCTTACTAAAATGAATTTAACATTTCTTATATGAAGCTGAATGTTGTAGTATGTAATCTGAAGTGTTAAGTATGAGATGCATATTGAAGCAGATGATAATCTCTTAGACTGATATCAAATGTCATTGATCTTACTGGGCACGAAATGTCCTTTCAAACTCCGCTGGTCCAACAACAGAAGGTTGCAAAATTTTATGCTTGATCCTAGACCAGCCCACGCGTCTTGACTGAAAACCTAAAGAAATGTAAAACAGTCTTATTCTGCCAGTTTTTCCATATGCATTGCTACAAGTCCAGAATAGGTCTGGCATAGCCTATGATTCCCAGTATAGTATTATCTTGATAATCATTTAAAAGCTGAAGTGTGTAACTTTTCTTGTGTTAAAATACTGAGACAACTACACCATTCATAGGTACATTTCTTAAACTGTAAACACTACGTGTCTGTGGCCAGTACCGCCGCTCACTATAAGCAGACTATGCAGTCTGCGTAGGGCAGAAACTCCGTAGGGGGGCACCAGAAAGTCCACCAGCTGCCCTGTCTGGCACATTATTCAAGGACCCGAAAGCAGCTGCGGAACGCAGATGATGTCTCTGACTATGAAAATTCCTCTGCATGTTTTATGTGACCGTCTAAAGGGACACAATAACATTGACTCAACCAATGGGTGTCAGTTGGGGGCAGGACTATCTGTTTGACCAATATGAGACAGGGATATATTCAGAAAGCTGTTTGAAAACAAGGTTTCTTTTTGCAATTAATGACACACTATAGCTTTAAGTAAAGCTTAAAAAGCGAAGTACACAATGAAACTCATCTGAGGTAAACTTTTGTCTATAATAAATGTAATATGTTAAGATATGAGTTCTGATATATGTTATGGAAGTTAACATTTTCCTCAGAAGAGCGGGACTCCGATGAACGTTTAAAGCAGGTATTTAAATTATTTGCTGTATAATATAAAATTATATGAATGTTTAGATTAATATTGTAAATAGTGTTTATGCTGCCTCATTAAATGACAAAGCTTGTGCTTGCAAATATGTGTTCAGGTTAAATGAGTAAAAAGCACTTTAATATGCCCATATTAGAAAATCACCACCTTCTAATGATTTCTGAAGGATCATGTGACACTGAAGACTGCAGTAATGATGCTGAAAATTCAGCTTTGATCACAAAATTGCATCTTACAATATATTCAAATAGAAAACTGTTCTTTTAAATTGTAAAAAAAAGTTCAGAAAATCAATGTTTCTGTATATTGGATCAAATAAATCCAGTCTTGGTGAGCAGAAGAAACTTCTTTTAACAGTAGTGTAGGTCTAAAATTAAGTAAAGTCTTTATGTAAAGAAAATAAATAGTCAGATTACTCTTAACTTAAAACTGGATTTTGATCATCAAGTCTCCTCACATTCACTCTCTATCCCTCATTGATAGGCCCAGAGAAGGGTCTTGGTCTCATGTGTGAAAATTCATGATCATTCACGCCTCCTCGCATATTACCTTTCAACACTAAAAGTCTTACAAAAGTTAAATTACTATATTGTTTTGTATTGAGTGATCGGGATGGTTTTCACATCTTTTTGTAGCAGAAACTCTAGACTACAAGATCCAGTTCTCAAAAGTCTTGTGGACAAATGTTTAGTATGTTATATGACCTTATTTCAGTGACTTAAATTCAAAAACCACGCATGAACGTTATTTTCTCAAACACAAACCTGAACACACATTGCTCACATATTATTGTAGCCCAGTTTGTGCTGAATACAGTGTTATCAGACTTTAGCCATTAATATGTTTTTAATCAACTGAAAAAAAGCACGAATGTCAAGGCATGTCAAAACTTCTCCAGGGCCCAAAATACCCTCAGAGCCCAGAGGGTTAATCAGTGTAATGTAATATATATATATATATATATGTGACAAATCTTAAGTATGCCTGCTAACAAATGATGTGTGTAACTAACTAGAAAACATATGTTAAAACCAAAAACGCTAAAAGGATAAGTGAATGTGAAGTTGTGATAAACTGCAGCTGCATTTCTGACACGAGATGGGTGGAACCTAGAAACAGTTTTCTACATTGGAAATTCTTTAGGCAAAAAAAACTGATAAGAAATGAACCAATGGGAGGCAAAACCAGTAATCCCACTGCGACAAAAACGAACCAACAGAATGATTTAAACTTCTTAGAATATTGGAAATGCCCCTGTGGCAAAAATAAGCCAAACAAGAGTAAAAACCTGAGAACAAAAAGGAACACCCTGGGTCAGAAACGTAGAAAAGAGAACACAGGAGAAACTGGGTCTTTTGAGCTGAGCTTAGGGGTGAAGCAGACTAGATCCCCAGCTGGGTAAATGATTTTTGTACTTATTCTTTAATAAATAAAAATGTTATCTTGAAAACATGACTTAGTTTCCTCAAAAACAACAGAATTTGGTGACCTTGACATGATTGAGCGATTGAAAACGACATCAGGAGGCGGTGGCTGATCGATACCCATACGTGGGCCCATTTAAATAGGTAAGCAGAGCCTGCTAAATCAAAATCTGCATAGCTTAGATGGAATTTTAGCTAAGTGTGGGTGTCAACCAAAGCCACCCCTGTAAGTAACTACATTTAAAACTATCAAGACTACAGTAAACTAAATGATCGTTACGTTATGTATAAGAATGCAAATCGTTACATATTCTTTCATAAGTACATTAAGTTATTTGTATGAATGCTATGTGTGATATGTTTTTGAAGACCTCAGGGAGGCTCAGTTTTACTGGAATAACTGAATAGGGTAACAAGACCTCTGGGAGGCCTGCTCTAATGGGCAGAGTGGTTAGAACCAATTCGTATGAATGAAGTGTTGTGCGATATGTTTTTAAAGACCTCAGGGAGGCCCACTTTTACTGTAATAAATTAATAGTGTAACCAGAAGACCTTGGAGGACTGCCTTAAGGGCAGAGTGGTTCACAGAGACAAAGACCTTAGAGGCCTGTTTGGAACAGTGGAGCCAGGACTGGATTACAGGTGGAGTGTCTGACGAGTGCCACTTAGTCCCGGGACGCTGAGTTTCAGTCTCCTTGAATGCACTTAGTAATAAAATAGATTAAATTGGTAGGGACATTGGGTTTTGTTTTTTGCGGTTGAAGAGTGAGTGGAACGCTCACTAAGCAGTGTTTTAATCTTGGGGTGTTTCGGTCACAATAAATCCTGAGAGCGGTAATGTAACGGTGTAAACAAACTCAAGGGTTGTGACAGATTGAGTCAGTTGCTCGGGTGAAGTCCATACAAACTGACTGGCCACAAGTAGTGAAGGGAATCGTGGGAAGAATTATAAAAAGATTCTAACAGAAGAGTGTGGTTGAGGTAAAGAATCCCAATTTATGACTGTCTGCTCACTTGTGAGTGGAAGCTTGGCTGCTTAAAGAGGGATTTAAATTGAAAAACACATGCTTGGAATCTACTGTTTGACGGGGAGGGAATAAACGGGTCACTCAAATAGTGTGAATCTGGGGACACCAGATAGGAGAAGCATCCTTCTGGCTTCCCCCATATTATCGGCGGAAGGGACCCTAAATAGCTAGATTTCTCTCACAACTCACAGAGTAACCCAGCAGAAGTAAAATATTGAACTTCCAGAACTATTGAAAAAAAAAAAAATTGGCAGAGAAGGTGAATGAGAACAGGAGTGCCAAACAACTTACCATGCTGAAGTAAAAGGCAAAACACTGGATAGAATAGCGACAATGACAGACCCAAAAAAAACAGGAAAAAGATAACAAATGCTTAAAAACATGACTGGCAACTAAGAGCTCTTACCCAAAGACTCTGAAGCCCACTGGGGAAGTGTGAATTATAAAATTTGAAAGAGCAGAATTAAACAAAGCTAGAACCTTATGGGAACAGGATGGTCGAAGGAAAGTGGGAAGGACCAAGGAGGAAACTTAAGGAAGAGAAAAGAATGGCAAGAGCAACTAATATCATGACAAATACGAACAGTAATAGTGTGGTGTTTGTTCACTACACGTTATTCAATTTTAGAAGAGGGTTTCTCTGCATCAGTGTGCCCCTGGAAAGGGAGCTCTAGCTCTAGGAGATATAGAAAGGAGGAAAAATACCTCAGATTTACTGGTGCAGTTTAACATATCCTCATTAAGGTGAGAAGAGGACAGATACAGTCCTAGGGAAATAAATTATAGTTTGCATTCGATGCCTTGCTAATCTCCATTTATGTTAAAACTGTAAAAAGGTGCTGAAATATAAAGTGCTGAAATAAAAGATTAAAAGTGAGAAAATAAATGAAACTGGTATAGAACTGAACAATGGCATTGTGCTGAGGGCCGGGGGCCCTCTGGTCCGCAATGGTGCCAAGAGCAAAAGTGATCACTTAAAGTGATTGAATTACATTTGGGAAAATCACATTATCTGGACAAACAATAAAGCTTTGAGTCTAGTGTATCGCGTTAAAGAAATTTAAACAAAAGTTGTATTTAAGATAAGTATTGTTATATTAAAGCAAATGGCAAAAGAGGACTAAAGATAAGAGATCATAGAATAATTAGAAAATTATATTTTGGAAGTTATGAAAGTAAACCTTAAATGTGGAAACTTCACATTCATGTGTCTGTTGTATGTTCTGTTTGGTCCACTTTACGAGAGAATGCTATTGGAACATTAAACTAAACACTAGAAAGTTGTTTTTGATTTTTCTATGATATTAAAAATGTCTGGAGAACAATTTAAATGCAAGTGCAACGTTATTGGTGTAAACTTGATCAACCAACAAAAGATAGGCAGAGATTTTTTTAATTTTTGTTAGGGACTGTCTGATGAAGGGATTGCTTGATTCCTCTCAAAGTCATCCTCATCGCTTGATGTCGTCAGACAGAAAGGGGCCCCAACTTTAGAAAAAAAGATAGACAGCCATTTTATTTTCCCTTTTATTTATTTTGTTTGGTATAAAAATAGGCCTTGGTTGATCACAGGTACACTGAGAAGCTGCCTTTAAAATTAAAAGGAAAATAAATTTAAGAATGATTTGGATCATTTAAATATTGGTCTTTGGGGCAGGTGAAGCCCATGGAGAAAGGTTAAGATTAAATTGAACATCATAACTTCATCAAATATGAATGTTAATAACTTTATATTAATGTGTCTATTCTGTGTTTTTGTCATCATTATGTGCATGTTGTTTCACCAACTCATTCTGGAACTAGTTTCTCACAATTGCAGACAGCTAGGCAAGATGATTTTATAGAAGTTACTAATACTGCAGGAGGAAATCCAGAGACAAAGACTGAAAATGATGTGGGCCATTATCTGATTGATCCTCCTGCACTCATTACTGCTGGTAATCATTATTTGAATGGACAGAAGCAGTTAGTATAATCAATTATAAATACCACAAATTTTACGGTTGAAGAATAAATTAAATGTTATTGTGAGATTCTTAAATGAAGAGAAAAAGTTGTAATGAGATTAGAAACATTGTGAGGGAGTGGAATATTCCCCCTCACTCTGTCTAAAATTGATAAGTGTCTGCTTGAAACAGAAACACAAGAGCACATTTTGAAGAAACATCTCAAAGTTGTTTTATTTTATATGTAGAATTATGTGCTTTGACAATAAAGTTAATATAGTGATATGAAGGAGAGGTTCAAACAGCTCTCCTCATCAATTATTACATATTTCATATATTCTGAGGCCAATCTAAAGTTAAGGGTTTAGACTAAAGATAAGAGATCAAGTTGAAAATTCATCTGAAAGAAATAAACGTAGATTTAAAAAAAAAAAAAATCTCTAGAGAATATTATTCATTAAGGTGATGTTTTCAAATTAAGCTTCCTAGAAGCTTGACAGGGCTTTGTTCTGTAAAGCCTTTCGGTGTTAAGGGAAAATTAATTAATGTGATACAAACAGTGAGAGACCTTGGGAAACAGGAGGGAATTGAATGCATGTGATAAGTGAATGAGTAGGGGTTTTAAGATAAGAAACACATGTGGTAGTTTACCTCCTCTGAGGAGAATTATAGCCTTTCTATGAATGACCCTGAACATTTTGTGTATAGATGAACAAAGTCAGGCTCTGCCTGGTACCTGCCTGTAGGAGGCAGAGGACCGATGTGTTTAGTGCTACAACGAGATGCAACAAACATATGTGGGTGTGCACACATTTCCTATCTTACAAGAATGTGTGTAGCAATTACTGTAATAAGAGAAACCATTTAATATAATAATCAAATAAATGCAGAAAATAATGATTGCAAGTTAATATAAAACATGTAACCATACAAGGTGATTACAGTGTGCTTTGAGTATAAAATGAAATAGTAATGCTGTTGCAATCATTGAAGCAAGTTGGGTCAGGATGACTAGCTGAAAAGGTGGAAGACAGTTGCGGCCTACAATAACAATGAATTAGAAAGGAATAATGTACCAGAGTAAGAAAAGTTCAAGAAATAACTATGTTGACATGGGACCCCTGAAGAATCTGAAATTAAGACTGCATCTAGAAAAACTGGGTAAAACAAACAGAGTGAAAAGAGCATACCAGCCAGACCAAACAGAAATACCACAAGAATTTAAGGCCAGAGATGAAGTGAAATCTGGCTTTGAGTCTATATTTGTATGGATTACAAATTGTAAAAAAGGTTAATAAGAATAGAGGATGGATTAATTGCATTTACTACAGTCAAAGATTAATACATTTTTGATGACTCATTGAAAGCCTACAGGCCAACTAGAACCTACAAATAAAATGGCTTGGTTAGGAATTGGTTTGACAAACCATTTGGATCCTGGAGAGCATGGCATACTAAAGTGTTCCCGATATTGTTAATGATTTCGAAATTTCTCTGGTCTTGGCATTGTTAAATCAAACGTTATCTGCCACTAAATCCCGTTTTATAAAGATGACTGACTTTTGCCAAACTGACCCTTCACCTTTCGATTACAGATTCATATATTAAAGTGGACTTGGGAGCTGGCAATTCATTTCTTTCTCCATTCCTCACATTTGAAGGATCTAGATTTAAGGCATATACTATTCAAGAGTTCAAATCCACAAGCACATATTTTTTAGTATTATTATGTAGGCTATTATTTTAAATAGCCTAAATGCGAACACAATCCTAACAAGACATGTGACATGCGGTAAAGCATTGTCCATAGGAAACATTTTTTACATCATCATACCATTATACATTGAATAAAAAAAACAGATGATTACCCATATGAAGACCAGACAGTACCGACACTGCTGCGAGGAGAACTGGCAGATCCGAACTCATATTTTCTATCAGGCCTAGTCCAGAGGAGAACCAAACTTTTTGGATAGTGGAACGCCATACCCGTGTCAGGTATTTATTTAATCACTCCACAAGCTCCGCCTATTTTACCGAGCAACGTATCCGGTTGAAATGGTGTGGGACTACAAATTGGCCCACTATTCGGACCATATTTTAGTTGGGATTGACAACGAGTTGGTATTGTTATGTTTCGTGGTTTTGAGCTTGGACCATGCCACCTGAATTTAAATATATCTGCAAAACCAGTTGATCATTTAGAGCTGTCGCTACACTAGACTGCATGTTCTCCTCTCCGATTCATATGATAGTTTTTCTTTTCTAATGTTAACCATTTAAAATTCGCACTGAACTTCGAACTTAGTGGTTGTTAGTTTTTCTGCAACTATGATGTCCTTCTGTTTATGGTTACAAATGTGAATAGCGATATGAACGACTTCTCAACTGCCCAATCGCAGACCGCTTGTTGGCGGCTCTTAGTAGCCAATCCGAATGAAGGAGGCGGGACCTGCCAGAATGCGGGCGTAACTGATGATGTCAGACACTGTGCGCCGGGGATTGTCCGTTCAGCGCTCCTTAAAAGCTTCTGCACCAGGCATATAGAAACAGAATATCCCTCTAATAAACGACAAAGGAAACGAAAACATGGATAGCGATGACGATAACATAGAAGAAGTGGTGGAAGGTACGACAAGCGTATTCACAAACGAGACGGTGTGCGTAAGTTTGTTTTTATTTGTTGTCTTCACCCGTCCGGGATTTCGCTGCTGTCAGGCTGAACTTTTATGCAATCTCATGCCGCCGAGGATTACCGACAGCTTTCCTCTGTACACATGCTGTCAATGACAACAGAGGCCCGTAAGCTTTGGACTTCTTTAATCCTCCAGATGAGTGTTATTATGGCTTTAGAGGTAGTTTGTTAAATCTCCCTCCTCGAGCTGAATTCTCAAGGGCTGAACGACTGCCATATTTTTACATGCTCCAACACGAAAAATATATAAAGTCGTTAAAAAAGGAGCCAGTTAGTCTGATCGCTTATCTTTTGTATATAGGATAGGATTAAAACAATAATTAGTTGGTGTTGTTGCCACTTGGTAGTTAAGGATCTGCTGCTGGATGTCAAGAACTAACTAAAGTTTTTCTTAACTTATAGGGATAGTTCACCCAAAAATGAAAATTCTCTCATCGTTTATTCACCCTCATGGCCAGAACTTTGAAGCTCTAAAAAGCACATAAAGGGAGTATAAACGTAATCCATTAGACTCCAGTGGTTTAATCAGTCTTTTGAGAGAATTTTCAATTTTGGGTGAGCTGTCCCTTTAAGGTTTCTTGCAACTGGGATGTTGACACTGTAGTTGCAATTAAGTATAAAAACACTCATCCCCTGGTTGCTCCAATGGTTGTAAGCGTAGGGCAGAGCTGCACGATAAATCGTTAAAAAATTGCGATCTCGATTCAGACACTCATGCAATCTCATTTCTAAATGGCAACGAATCTGCAATGTATATTAACGTTCCAGTGGCGTGATTTGTAAGGCGGTCAAAATTAAATAAGAAACTCACTTCAAGACTAATATATATATATATATATATATATATATATATATATATATATATATGTATATATATATATATATATATATATAGCATCTACAAAACACAGCGCTCCTGCACGAGATGCTGAATAAACTAAAATGCAACAGCCAAAGACATTTGTCCAGCACAGTGCTTTACCAACTGCAGTGTGCAGCCAGGATTAGCTAGGAATGTGACAGAATCTCTGCTCAATTAATATTTTAATAGCCAGTGATGCTATAAAAATACCGGATTACCAAGATCTGACAAAATTCTCTTCCTGGTCGCTGTTTGATTACAGCCGGCTGTTCTCTTACGAGTCCATACACTTGACATTGCGTTTATTTACACATATGTGGAGAGCCTTCTTGCACAACCTAGTTGAAACCTCTCTACAATAATACCAGTATTCTAATATTGGCTATGGTGTTTGAGCCCAGCTTGTTTAGGAGCGAAACTGTCCTCTATAAAAACAGTTGCACAAACACCATTTCCTCAGAATTTTTTCCTTCAAGACAGTGATCTTCTCTTGTCAAGAAGCCCTCTACCTTCGCTTGATATACACGAGTCAGCGGGTGGAATCTTTGCTAGAAGACTTTCCGCTCCCCTGCAGTGCTCTGGCAAACATCACAGCGCCTCGCCGATTGACTCTTCACCGGTGAGCGGGACACCGCATCATTCAAATCTTTAGTACCCTCGTTTTATTGTACAGATCGGGGATAGCGGTGTTGGTGAAGTACTTGCGCCCCGGCAGCTTGTACTCTTTGTCAAAGGTTGGAAGTAGATCTCTAAAACTCAACTGTGTGATAGGAGACCATCTCCTTTGCGATATATTTGGAGACAGCTGCTGTGCACTGGGCCCACATTTCACGGTTTCATTTGCAGCATCAGCATGGTGGTGGGCATGCAAATGTATATATAGGGTTGAGACTCCTTCACCGGCACAACTCTCGTGCAAAGTTTGCAAATTGCCTGTGTGATATCCACGGGCTCGCCTTTTGCGTCTGGTTTAAAACCGAAATATTGCCAAATAGGTGACAGGACATTTTCTTTATCTTTGTTTGCAAAATGATGGACAACGATAAATGAGCAAATAAGTAAATTATTGCCCCCCCGCGCGCGATAATATCATGTATTGGCGGTCTCACAGGCTGACGATAGGACGATCTGACAATGAAGAAGATCGCACAACACTACATCCCGCCATCAGATCCGCATGAGAGCTGCGTTAACTGTCTGTGTGGCACACACCTTGCGAGCCCCTCAATCTCTCCGAAGCACATGTTTTCCGATACGCTATGTTCGAGACGAGCTCCGACTTTCTGAAAGAGAGGGTGGCCTCGTCTCTTTCAGCAGTTCCGATGCTGTGGATAATAATGACAATGAATGAAGTCATTATGTCTCTCACTGCATTAGGCGATTGGTCAGTGGATGATGCTGCCGCCCCTCCCCCCAGCAAGGGAGAGGAATGTGCACGTGCCACTGACAGGGAGATGCTCTGCCTACTTACAAGGGCAGTCAAAGAGCTTAACTTTGTATGATCTCCTCCAGAGGAACCTGAACAGTCTCGCCTATGAATGGTTCCTGCAGTCCGGACACCATCAAATGGCAGCTTCCCGCAAATCTGCCCCTTTTTCTTATGTCCTGGTGTGTGCCCTACTCAGCACGCTCGTGCAGTGAGGCCATCCTCTTTAATGTGGATCACAGGGAAGAAAATGGTTATGCCCAATTACCCCCTGTGGAGGAGGCAGTAGCAGCACACCTCTGCCCAGCGAGTAACAGACCATGGAAATCACGCCCCATACATCCTTCCAAACCATGTTGACAAATGACCACACTGGCTGGAAAAGATTATTCCGCAGCAGGACAAGCTGGATCAGTACTCCACGCAATGGTGGTGCTCCAGGTTTTTCAAGCCAAGCTCCTCAGGCAAATGGACGATCACGGCTTTGATCCAGAGACATCCAAAGAGCTCTGACAGACTTAGCGCTGTTTACTGTGAAAGTCACTGCGCAGGTCATCAGCAAGTCCATGGGCATCCTGGCAGGTCTAGATCGACATATATGGCTGACCCTCACAGAAATGAGTGAAAAGGAAAAATCCACTCTGTTGGATGCTCCAGTGTCTCCAGCTGGCCTCTTTAGTGGCTCTGTGAATAAAGTTGCTGAGTGTTAAAAAAGCGCTCTTGATGGGCACAACCCTTTGAAGCTGAAAGCAGAGCCCATGGTTCCTTCCGGGTCTGCTCCAAAGAATGCTCGGTTGGAGACAAAAAAACACTGTTCCCACTACTGTTTTCCTTCAAATATTGTTGTTCACAATATTATTCAAAATGTTGTTTCTGTGTCTTGCACTCAAATAAATGCAATAAAAAAATGCAATAAGTGCAAAAAAGAATACAGCATTCATTGCAAATGCACGAGATGCTCACACATTCTCAATAAAGAGCCCTTTTTCCTCTTCAAAGCACACACATTATGCACAACTGTTTCTTTATCGTGATTGCCGCATTATATCGTTAGGTTAATAAATTACCCTCTGTTTCGTTACGCGGACTAATGGGTATTTCAAAATGGGTGCAAAAATCGATTGAACATGGTTATACGATCCAATTTGCAGGCCATTTCAATGGCGTTGTGTCTTCAACGGTTTCACCCAAAGACGCGCCAGTGTTACGAGCCAAAATACACAATCTCATCAAGAAAAACATGATAGAGATTGTGCCAAATTGTCTATCACAAAAAGGGGTTTGCAGCATTTATTTTCTTGTTCCAAAGAAAGATGGCGGACCAGCTGATCCTGGATCTGAGACATTTAAGTTGTGCACTCACAAAGCACCCATTCAAAATTATTACTTCAGAAATGGATCTTATCACATGTACTTCCACACGATTGGTTTACATCAATAGATCTGAAGGATGTGTAATTTTATATCCAAAATTGTACGACATCACAGGATGTTTTTGAGATTCGCATTCGAGGGAACAGCATATCAATTCACAGTCCTTCCCTTCGGACTGTATCTGTCTCCTCGCACATTCACAAAGTGCATCAATGCGGTTCTCGCCCCTCTGAAACTGAGTGGCATGCGAATCTTGAAATACCTCGACGATTGGCCGTTACTGGCACAATCAGAGGCTCTGAGATAATCACAAGGTGCTGTTTGGATTATAATGTATCCATTTCCCCCTCTTGTGGACTTTGGACATTTTACATTTATATATTTGATTTACAACTTTATTGCATTTTTACATAGATTGAGGCAGATAACATTTTGTCACAATCTCTAGTAAATTACATGTTACTTTGTTTAGTACCCTTATGTCCAGGTTTTGCAAATCACTGAAATAAAATCTTTATTCTAAGCAAAATAAATCTTGATTCTCAATTTATAAGATTAAATGTTCTGGCTAAAAGTGTGATCAATGTGATCATGTCTCTACTCCTGACCTAATTGTTAACCAGGCCTTTTAAAGTTAATATGTTATTCTAGGGTATTGATTACATTACTGTTTAATTTTAGCGCAAGAGATGACAAATGAGGTCTGAATATCTATTGCATTTAATCTATCATTTTTCTTTGCCCTGATTATGATGTTCTTATGCTTTAGGGCCTTTGGATGAAGATGAGCAGCCTCATGGTTTCTGTACTGTAACATATTCCTCCAGTGACAGATTTGAGGGACTCTTTGTTCATGGGGAGAAGAATGGAAAAGGAAAATTTTTCTTTTTCGATGGGAGGTATGTATGAAATTTGGCATCGACACCATTATTGAGTCTGTTCTTGATTTCCATCTTGTGATTTCATAATGATTTCTTAGTCAATGTTGAACAGACTCCCAGATATTATTATAATAGTTCAAAATCATATTACTGTGAGTCAAATTTCAAATGCATCACAAGCAGTCTTGGATTGAATTAACTTTATTAATTTCCTTTTTACCTTCCTATCTCTGGTTCTATTGTGCCCACACTCAAAATCCACCTTTGCTATCCAATTTTATTTTTCTACCCATTTGTACTACAAAAGTGTATACTGATCATCCAAGAGTCCATGACACAGAATCTGGCTTGAAGTTTTGCTTGCTTCCAGGATGATCTATATGAGCTGGTGTTACTGCGCAGATAAATGTAATTATAATTTACCCACATATCATCTGTTGTTCGTCTCTGTAGTACGTTGGAGGGTTTCTATGTGGACGATGCTTTACAAGGTAAGGGCATTTACACATACGAGGATGGAGGAGCACTACATGGGATGTACGTAGACGGCGAGCTCAATGGACCAGCTCAAGAATTCGATTCTGACCGTCACCTGGTCTTCAGGGGCCAGTACAAGGACAACATTCGCTGTGGCATGTGCTGGGTCTACTACACGGTGTGTTTTGCACATGGTCAAAGAAATATATAATTCTACTGACAAATAGTTTTTACAAACAAGTTTCAGTGTAATGTGTGTGAATGCCTGACATTGGTTCCAGGTTTATGTGTGTATAATGCTTTTTTTTTTTCAATGTTATATGAAGGATGGTGGCTGTGTGGTGGGGGAAGTGAATGAAGATGGAGAGATGACAGGAAAGGCGGTGGCCTATGTTTACCCTGATGGTTCCACGTCTTTATATGGCACATTTGTAGACGGAGAACTTATTGAGGGTCGACTTGCTACTCTTACCACTCAAATGAACAGCAGACCACACTTCAGTGTTGATCCAGACAGTTAGTTTATACTCTTTTTATTCTCTCATATTTCTTATCTGGAATACTCAATATTGCTACTTTAAAGGAATATTCCGGGTTCAGTACAAGTTAAGCTCAATCAACAGCATTTGTGGTGTAATGTTGATTACCACAAAAAAAATATTTTGACTTGTCCCTCTTTTTCTTTGGTAAAACAAATATCAAGGTTACAGTGAGGTACTTACAATTGAAGTGAATGGGGCCAAATTTTATAGGGTAAAGGCAGAACTGTGAAGCTTGTTTTATAAATGCACTTATGTATTTGAGCAGTGAAGTTGTTTAAATCATCGCTTTAAATCATTATGGTTGTGTTAGGGTTTACACCATTACGCTGTCATGGCAACGAAGTTGTAAAATTGGCTTTAGCTTTTCAAACAAAAGTGTATTAAGCTTAATACTTAATACATTAATGTATTAATGTTAACATGCATTGTTTATGTTAATTTTTGTGGTAATAAATATTATGCCACAAATGCTGTTGATTGAGCTTAACTTGTATTGAACCTTTAAACATACAAAACTCTTTGTACCACTTTTTTGTTTTTGTTTTATTATTGAAAATACATGCCAGACTCTCATATTTTATTGCAATTTAAATGGCTTATTAAGGAATAATTCACCCGTTATTTAATGACCCATTTCACTCCAAACCACTATGAATGGGGGTTCCTCCTTGGAACACAAAAGGAATTTCAGATGAGCTGCATTTCGATACAACTATTTTTGTGCATGGCCATTTGTAAAGCGTGAAGGCAATGCGCTCGTTGGATGGTATAGGTGTGCGAGAGCTTGATGTGACTGGCTCAATGAAAGTCCCGACTATGGCACACAATTCTTCAAACGAAGCCCTGGTTAGTAAAAAGTGCTTCACTCACAGATCGTTGTTAAAGTGGGTCCTTGCTGTCCACCATTTACATTTCCAAAGAAAACAAAAATACTTTTTACTAGTAGTTGTTAGTTTAAGCCATTAGTCGACTAGTCGCACGTTTATTATATTAATTTAATTACTTAAATATATATTTTTGGGGGGCATCAGAAAATGGTTTGAGTTCCAGGAATGAGAAAGCTAACACTGTTCTACATTACAGAGAAATAATGAGCCTTTAAAATATACATTTTACAAGCGCACGCATGAAGTGAGCCGCAGTGACACCGGCAAAAGCAGTAATGTCTCTGAATGTGTTGGAAAAACCAGCAAGGAGACTGTCTGAACATTTTGTTATTTTATAGAGAGAAATGCACTTTAGGGTTGTGCTGATAGACGATGATCTCTGGGATCGACGATGGTCAGAGTGATAGCCAATAGCTGATGCTTTTGACCATGTCAAGACAATATTCGGTTGGTTTTCCCATGTATTAGACTATTATTATTATCAAATTAATATTACAATAATTTGCCCGTAGACACACAGACACGTGCTTATACTCACTTTATTATGTTATTAAGAACAGATGACAGAAAAGCATCTATGCGCATATGTTTATACGGAGGCGTGCTGTCTCGTGGAAAATGCATGTAAAAGGTTCTCACTCTTTCTTTGTTTCTGTCTTCTGTAGTTTTTTGTTGCAAGAACAGGATCATCTATGACAATGCTGTAAATGACCTCAGACATCTCAGCTCAGGAGGTGCTTTGAGTTCAGTTCGCTTTATTTCCACAGAGCAGTTAATTGTGATTAAAACATAAAATAATACAAAATATATAAAATAATACAAAAACGCGTTCACCTCGAACCATGAATTATATTTCATTGATTATTATCATTATAATTATTATTTTTACATTTATAATTGTTTTTATGTCTTCATTGTGTAAGTAATTTTCCACCTGCATGTTTAGACAGATACTTGCCTGACGGTAAATGGAAAAGTGTTTATATATATATATATAGATTTGTGTTTTTAATCACTTCATTATTTTAATAGCATAGAGTGCAATTTGAATTTAGAAATGTATTTGATTTAAGTATACACACACACACACATACAGTATAATATATATATATATTGTGTAGGAGGGAACAAAATGAATTTTTTCACACACATTTCCCAGACAACGAAATACCCAGCCAGTAGAGAATGCACAGATGAACTCAGTTCTTTGCCAGAGAGATGTTGACAACTGTTCAACACACATTTTAATTGCTCTTAAGTTTCGTTAGAAGTTTTGTTAAAATAATCTTAAAGTTTTAAATCAGGGTGTCTTGCTTTATTGTGTAGGCTTAGCCCTAACCCTGGTTAACGAAAATTACCCTATAGTACCACCTAGCGTCCATCCAGCGGTAATACCGGTGTTCATCAGTTTACTGTGGAGGTTTTGTTTTTTGTTTTCAAAACTTGGTCGACCAAGACTCTTCTCATTGGCTAACCTTTGGTTGACTATCAGGGGGCAGCCCTACATTTTACTCAATACAATTTTATTTAAACTTGAAAAGTACACACTACATTTTTGCAGATCATTTTCATTCATCTTACTTGACTGAAGCCGCTTTTTCACTGCATCTGACAAAAGACAGATGTCAGACCAGAGGTCAGTCATTTAAAATTGGAGTGCCGTGACGGCTGTGTGGAGTTCCGACCATCTGCTTATACGTTGAAATATTTGTGTAACAAGACCGTATGTGACCGCCAGACTGAATGTGATGTATTCATTCAAAACTATGAGCACAAAGTGAAAAACGCTGATAGTTTTTGTCCTAAACTTTATTCTAAATGCCTCCTACTTCTCCACATTGGACATTTATGAAGTCAAAAATTATCATTTACGTTGCAAATATATCTATAAGAACAAAAGGCGTTTGTAATTAAATGTGTACATGATTTTTTTTTTTATCTTCTCTATTTCTCGGTCGGCTGGGTGCTCTGACATCACAATTCGTGAGTGCCTTCTCCAATGCAACGAACATTGAGTGACTGGCAACGTTTTAGCAAAATAAAATTATGTGGTTCATTACAGGTCTCTAGGCTCTATTCCGAGTGAAATGTCCACTGTGTGGCGCTAAACGCGAGTGAAATGTTCTCCCG
Organism: Xyrauchen texanus; assembly: GCF_025860055.1. NCBI lineage: Eukaryota > Metazoa > Chordata > Actinopteri > Cypriniformes > Catostomidae > Xyrauchen > Xyrauchen texanus. The sequence goes on from NC_068294.1 coordinate 15,028,412, forward strand.
AACAGATGAGGGTTTTTAAGGTTAATGTTCTATCCAGATTTAAATCAACAAAACTGACCTCCCCTACCTTAAACCTAAATCTAACCGATAGTGTCAGAAAAAGCAAATGTGAGATCAAAACTCTATCAAGCTTGTAAATGTAGTCAGTTATGTAATGCAAACATTAAAATAAGTCATGTGCTATAGTAAAAGTGTTTATATGTCATAAGATAGCATTGCGTGAGGAGTAGAGTGAAAAGTAAGTGTTTATAAACTGATAATCTGCCGATGTACTCCTGATTTGAGAGAAAGGGGATAAAAGTCGTTGTTTTAGTGCCTCTAGTGTTCATTCCACCAGGACATTGTCATGTTATGTACAACCGGACACATAAAAATAATTTAGCAAACATGCAGTTTTTGTAACATGAGTCTTTGACCAGGTTGTGAATGCCACTAGGGGAGAAATATGACAGTTTTCAGAGACAGTAAATAGGTGACATAACAAACCAATCGAATTTAACAACATCCTCTCTCACAATCTCCTCGCTTGATTTCAAAAGTAACTTTCTTTAATCCTTAAGTACAATTGAATATGAATACTTTTTTTACTTTCACTCAAGTATGTTTTTGGCTAGATACTTGGTCTTTTAATTGAGTAAAATTTTCACTCAGTATCCGTACTTTCAATTAAGTATAATTTCTTTTGACTTTTTACACCCCTGGGTATATGGAGGCTTTTGGCTAATGGGAATATGCCATTTGAGCCCTCGTTATGTGAGCTATTGCACTTATTCTTCAATGTCTCCTGGTAGCATTTAAAAACATAATGTACAATTGCTTTATTACAGCAAATGCAACTCTAACCTAAGCAAAGTGGTCGTTCAGCTGCTCCATGACAAAAGGCGGTCTCCCACAAGATAATGTGCATTTTAAGTTCATTGAAACGTGCTATGTTTCGCATTTTCTTTAGTCAAATTTTCAGAAATGTGCTCTGAAGTATGATAAACATTTTAATGGAAACCTGGCTAGTGTTTATTTACCATGAAATGCAGTGACTGCTGTTAAAGCACAGTAAAAGTAATTGTTACTCATGCACTTTTTCAAGGGTCCTGAAGATATACGATCACTTGGTGTGTTTATAAATTATTTAATTTGATTTAAGAGTGAATAATGTTTTTTCTTCATCAAACAAAGCAACCATATGGCTGCAGAAGGCTTGGAAAAGAGTGCATGAGTCAATATCGATAGATTTACTGTGGTTTTATTGGTGTCTTTTCTCAAGTTTGACTGACCAAAGTCACTATTCGGTTACATTTTATGGCAAATAAACCCTGAAATTTATGAAAATCACCTTTAGTGTTCCACAGAAGAAAAGTCATACAGGTTGGGAGTGAAATAAGGGTGAGTAAATAATGACAGAATTTGTATTTCTAGAAAAAGATGAATAGGGTTTAATATGGTATGAGGTTAATGGTAATCGGATTGAAAAGACCAACTTACTCTTATTGCAAAATTACTGTAGTTTAGGATAATATATATATATTTTTTTTTAGGTCCTGTTTACAGATATGATAAATCCACTTCTTCCTGCATTGCTGGAAATAAACTGTTGCCAGACCCCTATGAGAGCCAATGGTTGGTGCAAGCTGTGATCAACCATGTAAACCTCAATCTATCAAATATAGTTTAAAAACAAAACATGAACACTTTTGCTTCTTTTCCAAATAGACTGTTTATACACTTGTTTCTCTGGTTGATCTGTCCTCGTACAGCATTTCTTGTGTATATAGCAGATATGTGATTTGCTTTTGGTTTCTCTAACAGTGTTTATGTGGGACAGTCACTTATCTCTGGAGCTGGGGAAGGGCTATTTGCAAAAATTGAAGCTAAGGCTGACACAGTGATGGCTTTTTATAATGGAGTCCGCATCACACATTCAGAGGTGTCTGTTTGTCTGTTTACATTTTATGTTGTAATTCAAGTGTTAGAATTGTTGTTGTTCTTATTAATGTTTCAATTGACAGGTTGACAGTCGTGATTGGTCCATGAATGGAAACACCATTTCATTGGATGAGGACACAGTGATTGATGTTCCAGAACCATTCAATCTGATGGAGAATTATTGTGCATCTCTAGGTCACAAGGCCAATCACTCCTTCACCCCCAACTGCAAATATGGCCCGTGAGTTTGAACACATTCAATAAATACACCGATATACTTCTTTTGTTTCTTACATTAGTTAGAGTAGTAGTTTGATTTTTGCCCAGGTTCGTCCACCCTCGTTTTGGGAAGATAAAATGCATCCAAACAATCCGTGCAGTACAGAAGGATGAGGAACTTACTGTTGCTTACGGTTATGACCATGAGCCATCAGGGAAGTCTGGTCCAGAGGCACCGGAATGGTACATGAAGGAACTGCTGGAGTTTCAGCAGAGTGAATCGGGAAAAGGGGCTGAGGAGGCCTGCTGAAACCCCTCTCACCTCTGTCACCACTCCTCAAAAATCATTATCTACCTTCTACCCGAATAACCACCAGAAAATCTAACCGTGTCCTCTGACTATCTTGCAGTGTGCTAACACTAACAAATAATAATTTTGTTTACTATTCTGTTACCGTTTCTTCTCTCAATATCCTCATTTGTTTACAAGGACTATAACTGTGAAATTTTTGCTCAAATCACTGAGCTAGCTGCAAAATTCTATGGTTCTATAGTGTGGAAGATCTAGTATGTGTCTGTTGGTTGTACTTCAGAATACAGAGATCGGAACAAGGGCAAGTGATTTATAAGAATTTGGCTGAAATCCAGGCAGCTAAATTATTGTTACTATTTCTTGAGGTATTCAATGTCTTTAACACAACTATGCAGTATTAAACCAGTATTTTGTCTTTTGATGATGTGTTCCCCTAAATAGTTTTACATGTTACATGGTTGGTAACACCAGCAGTTATTTACAAATCAGTTGTGTCTCTTGTGGCATATATGGATAGAATCTACAGTTAAAGGGGTAGTTCACCCAAAAATTTAAATTCCCTCATGCCATCATCGTGTATGACATTCATTCTTCTGATGAACACAAACAAAGACAAAAGAAGAATATTTTTCTGCTCTGATGGTCCATTCAATGCAAGTGCATCTTTGCAGCTCAAAAGAGCAGATCAAGACAGTTTTAATGTAATCCATGTGACTCCAGTGATTTAATCCATGTCTTCTGATTATATGATAGGTGTGGGTGAGAAACAGATACATTTCCCTCCATCCCAATAGGTGGCGATATGGACGAATAATGCAAAGCAAAAAAAAAAAAAGAATGTTAAAATGGATGTTTATAGTAAAAAAGGACTTAAAAATTGCTTATTCTCACCCACACTTATATTGCTTCTGAAGATATGGATTTAACCACTGGGGTCTTATGTATTACTTTTATGTGGCCTTTGTGTGCTTTTTGAAGCTTCAAAGTTTTGGCTACCATTTACTTGCATTGTATGGACCTACAGAGCTGAAATATTCTTCTAAAAATCTTCATTTGTGTTCAGCAGATGAAAGAAAGTCATACACATTGGATATGGTATGAGAGTGAGTAATTGATGAGAGAAATGTCATTTTTGGATGAAATATTCCTTTAACTTAAAAGGATCTAGTGGTCTTGAAGTACAGTATTATATAGGGGAAACATTTTTGTGTTTGTTTTTCCACACTGAGAATGAAATGAAAAAAATTAATTGCCAAAAGAAGTGTTTACACAAGATGAATTTGTTGGGGAAAGATTGAGGATGTAGGTGAGAGTAAGGTTCAAAGGGTTAAGGGAAATATTGATATGGAACTGAACTTCAGCCTTTGATATGCAGTAGCTATCTGCAAAGATTTATCAATAAAAAAATCTCCCATAAGTATCAGTTCTTTTGACTCATTTATTCAATGTTTTTCTCAGCTACTTTATCACGAGCCAATTTATAATACATACTTTTAACTGGTTATGACCGGTATTTTTCTTCTTTGAGATGGGCAAGTAGAGTACGTCGTATAGATTCAAGGCACATTTCGGTAAATAGGCCAACACTGGTTGTAAATGTCCATGCAGTGGGGGCGTGGTTATTATGCTGCACCTGCACGCGAGGCAGGTAAATGTGCGACTCGCGCTGGACTTCACCGCTTCTCGCGCTCTCAGACAAAGCGGTCCGGAAGTGATCAAAGGAGAAAAACAAAAGCGCAGGTAAATGGGACACTAATTTATAAAACGTATACATCATTTAAACTGTAGGCCTACCATTATAAAAATTGTGTACGTTCGTAAACAATAGCTTTTAGAAACATTATATCCAGTTGAGTGGGTTTGTAGTTTCATTATCAGAACAGAAACGTGGATATGGTTCATACGGTTTAAACTTTAAAGTCATTCTGCGTTTAATAAAGTATCTGCTCAACTACATTCAATCAGGAGAACAGAGAAGATTGATTAAAAAAATAATGTTTTCGGAGTTTGCTTTGGAAGTTGCCGAAATAAATTGAGAAAAATGATAACTATTATTTCCTTCCAGTCGGAGGCCTGTGATGGACCGTTACCGGTATTTTATCTTCAATCAGAAGAGTGTGGTGGTCTTGGGAATCCTTCAGGTGGCGTGTGCTGGACTCTGTGTAGTTTGCGGATTTATGGATGCAGTCTTCCGCAAGAGTACTACTCTGAGTGAAACCAGAGCTCCACTTTGGGCTGGACTGGTGAGCAACCCTAAAACTTACCATTTATTCACTTCTTTCCACTCTGAGACAGGGAAATATCACGGAATTTCAGGCCTGGAATACTCATGGAAATGAATAAAATGTAGTTAATAATTATTTTATTTTTTTAATAGCGAAATTTCAAATATAACATATTTTATTGGCTAGAAATATATCTGTGTAGGTGCATTCACTCTAAAACGATTTTCGAACATCCTTATCCAGTAATCGCAAATTACATGAGAAAAATTATGGAAATTAATTGGTCAAATTTTGTGGGAACCCTGCTTGGAGATCATAGGCTGTGAGATTGTGTAATGCTCGTTTCACTTTCCTATCTCTCTCTCTCTTTTGTGTTCTCTTTTTTTTTTCTTAGATTATGGCTGCCCCTGGAGTGCTTGCCCTCTTTGCATCACAGAAGAAAAATCCTGTTTTGGTAATTAAAGGAATATTCCCAGTTCAATACGTCAATAAAGTTAAGCTCAGTCAACAGCATTTGTTGCATAATGATGATGACCACAAAAAGTAATTTTGACTCATCCCTCCTTACCTTTATAAAAAAGTAAAAATCGAGGTTGCAGTGATTCACTTACAATAGAAGTGAATGTGGACATTTTTTGGAGGGTTTGAAAGGTAGAAATGTGAAGCATATAATTTTATAAAAGCACTTACATTAATTCTTATGTTAGAAATTGTGTAATTTTTGAGCTGTGAAGTTGCTTAAACTGTTTTTAGGGTTTAATGATGTTACGTCATCATGCCAAGAAGTTTTAAAATTGTCTATAACTTTACACAGAAAAGTTTAAGCGATTTTATCACACTAAAATCATGTTAACACACATTGTTTGTCTTGTGGCTATATTTTTGAAATGGCAAGGATTTTAACATTCACAGATTGGCCACATTCATTTCCATTGTAAGTGCCTTACTGGAACCCAGATTTTTGCTTCTTTTTTTTTTTAAGGAAAAGTAGAAACAATCAAAGTACCTTTTTGTGGTTATAAACATTATGACACAAATACTGTCGATTGAGCTTATCTCGTCTTTAACTCTTATTCCTTTTTAAAGCTGAAGTGTGTCATTTCTGTGCCACTAGCACCACCAAACAGAAATGCAAAAATAAACATGGTTTTTAAACTGGTTTTCCGAACACTTAATTATCATTGATCAAACAAACAGATAGTCCCACACCAAACAAAAACAAGTGGTCAAGCTAATGTTGCTGTGTCGGGCAGGACAGGCTACTCAAACCAGAGTAATTTTTATAGTACCAAAGAGACACTATACCTTTCCACCATCAGGCCGAATGGTTCTCATTGCGAAACCGTGCCGATCTGGACAAGTATGCATGTTTTCGATTTCTTTTTCCTCTGTGGTGCTTGAATGTACAGTGCATTCTGAAAGTATTCAGACCCTTAAATTCTTTTTTTTTTTAATTTTGTTATATTGCAGCCTTATGCTAAAATGCTTTAAATTATTATTGTTTTCACATTAGTCTATGCTCCATACCCCATAATGATAAACCAAAAACCTGATTTTTATAATTTTTCAAATTTATTAAAAAGAAAAATGTATTTAGACCCTTTGCCATGACATTTGAAATTTTACTCTGGTGCATCCCATTTCTCTGGATCATCTTGGACATGTTTCTACTCTTAGATTGGAGTCCATCTGTGATAAATTAATTTGATTGGATATGATTTGGAGAGGCACACACCTGCTATATAAGGTCTCACAGCTGAAAATGCATATCAGAGTAAAAACCAAGCAATGAGGTCAAAGGAACTGCTTGCAGTGGCCTCCATAATTCTTAAATGGAAGAAGTTTGGAACAACCAGGACACTTCCTAGAGCTGGCCAGACAGCCAAACTGAGCAATCGGGGGAGAAGGGACCTTCTTACCTTTGTAAGAGAGGTGACCAAGAACTCGATGGTCTGGAGATGGGAGAAACTTGCAGATGGACAACCATCACTGCAACACTCCACTGATCTGGGCTTTATGGCAGAGTGGCCAGATGGAAGCCTCTTCTCTGTGCAAGATACATAAAAAAAGCACCTATAGGAAAACTCCCAGATGGTGAGAAACAAGATTCTCTGGTCTGATGAAATGAAGATTGAAATGTTTGGCCTCAATTCCAAGCATCATGTCTGAAAGAAACCAGGCGCCGCTCATCACCTGTGCTATACCATCCCAACAGTGAAGCATGGTGGTGGGAGCATCATGCTGTGGGGGTGTTTTTCATTGGCAGGGACTGGGGGACTGGTCAGGGTTGAAGGAAAGTTGAATGCAGCAATATACAGAGATATCCTTAATGAAAACCTGGTCTAGAGCGCTCAGGACCTCAGACTGGGCCGAAGGTTCACATTCCAACAGTACAATGACCCTAAGCACACAGCCAAGACAATGCAAGAGTGGCTTAAGGGCAACTCTGTGAATGTCCTTGAGTGGCCCAGCCAAACCGATTTGAACCCAAACAAACATCTCTTGAGAGACCTGAAAATGGCTGTCCACCAAAAGTCCCCATTCAGCCTGACAGAGCTTGAGAGGATCTGCAGAGAAGAATGGCAGAAAATACACAAATCCAGGTGTGCAAAGCTTGTCGCATCGTACCCAAAAAGACTTGAGTCTGTAATTGCTGCCAAAGGTGTTTCAACTAAGTACTGAGTAAAGTCAATGTGATATTTCAGTTTTTTCTTTTTAATAAATTTGCATAGATATCAGAAATCAGTATAAGTTCACAGACTAGCTAAAAAGGAAATTTATTGACAAAATATTATATGAGTATTATATTATGAGTTTTAATGAGCTAGCTAGCATATTCTCCCTCCCTGACAAAAAAGGCTTGTAGAAAAATTTAGTTATTCATCATAAAATCATGAAGATGCACCAAAAAAAAAAAAAAATCTAATTGTATTAACCACAGCAAACATTGCCAACTACCTAGAAAAAAATGAGTTACCTTGTTGTTGGCAAATTGACATTCGTGAGTTGCCACGTACTAAAGCCATTCCACTATTGTGGTTAGCTAACAGTGCCGAGAATGAGTTGTAATCGTGCCGTGCCAAGCCATGCTTAAATGGAAATGCTACTGGAACTGTCCCTCACCGTGCTCTGAACTGTTCGGCCCGTTGGTGGAAAAGAAGCTAATGTTTACGTTTTTGGAAGTCAACCTAGCTGGGAAAGGAGAAAGTATTTAAACGTTTAAAAAGTTACACACTTCATCTTTAATATTTAATATGAATTTGTCAAATCCAATTACTTTTGAATACATATTACTAATTTACAGTGTAACCCTACATCCGACTACGAGCTATTTTATGACTGTTGGTCTTTTTTGACTTGTTGATCATAGTTTTGCTCTCTCGTTAATACTTGTAGGTCAACGTCATGATAGTCTCCTCTGTGATGTCTCTTTTTGCTGTTGTGATTGTGTTCGTATACGCTTGTGTCACTCTCAGTTATGGAGAAGAGGATGATGAGGTTTTCCATGCCCATCCTGTCCCTGAAGTGGTACAATCAATCCACATCATGCTTACTAATGCTTCATGTGCTTTCCAGTGGCAAATTCACAATATTTCAGTCATTTACCTATTTGTTACACCTTCAGTGTGATTAATTGAGTGGTATGCTCTGTAGAGGTTTATCCTTAGCCGGATGGTGAGAGGCGCTAACAGCACTCTTCTGGTGGCCTGCACGGGTTCTCTGCTCTTCTCTTCTCTCATCACATTTGTTGGCTGCCGCAGTCTGCCACTTTGCGGCTGCTATGACTCAGTGAATGGCATGGTGAGTGAAATATGAGACTTTTGTAGCACAAGGCAGTTCATTAGATTAGAATATGGCAGAAAATAACCCTAAAATTGCCTAAAATAACCACCTATAATTTCTTATGAATAGGCTGTACAAGATTGAGATTAATCATTGTGTACAGAATGGTGTGTTAAAGTGAATTGGTTTAGTGTATGGGCCCATTCTAATGCTGATTTGGATTGTATTTGTGTATTTTACAGCAGTTTCTAGTTCCCCAGAATGATCCTATTGCTCCAACTGAACTGATCTGCACTTGGCAAGGTAATAGAGGGATCTTGCTGGAGTGGGTTGGTAAACTGAGATAATGCAATCATATTTCAAAGCGTTTCTGCCATAGAAGCCACTGTGTATGCCATTATGATTTTGTTAGTGAGATTATGTCTGATCATAATTTATTTTGTTTAACGCAGGTGGAGATGAACAAATCTTTAACTCTCCTGTGTCTTTCATGGATCGCTGCCCTGAGCAGGAACAGCAAGACATCTCCACACCTCCACCGTACAGCATATTATCTTAGGAATTGCCTTCTATGGTTTTAATGTGTGTTTGTGGTGGTAAGATGCATCACTGCATGTACTATGCTGTACTTCCTTTTCCCTTCTTTGGAAATATTAATTAATTAGCCCTTAGAAAGTGAAAGGTGGGGAAAATTTGACTTTAAATGTTTCACCTGATATTTTAAGTTATTATCTGTGCCATGTCAATTTTATATGAACGTTTGGTGTGTTTTTTTTATAGGCCTTAACTTTATACTGATTTCACTGTGATTATTTTGTGAGATACATAAAACCTGTATAAAGTTTTCAATAAATAGTTCTGTAAAAAATTTCGTGTAATTTCTGCAGCTCTAGCTTCACCAAACGCAGTTGTAAACAGATTCCAGAAAACTCCCACTGTCTTTCATTGGTTGTAAAAACAGGTTGTCCTGTCCTAAACTCCACCACCATTGGTGGTTGAGCTAGTGTTACTGCATTGGGTTGGATGGGTCACTCAAACAAACAGGATTATTTTAATAGTGCCACAGTGTTAAATTTTTGGGTGAAATCAGCCTACAAATGGCATATTTATAGTTGACTGCATTTTAAGCCAGTATACGAGAAATAACATTTCCATTAGCTTCAAGAATGCTAAGAATCGCCTCTTTATGGATATAAAAGTACTAATGGAAACTCCTGAATGACTGAGATCTGATCGATCAAACCCAGCGATTTCAGTTTTATTATGCACTTCAAAAAACCTAAAATGGTTGTAAATTAACTACTTAAACAACTTTACAGCTCAAATAATGCATAAGTTTGAACAGAAGAATTAATATTAATGCATTTATAAAATTACAAGTTTCACATTTCTACCTTTTGGCCCCATTCTCTTCCATTGTAAGTGCCTCACTGTAACCTTCATTTTTTTTTTTTTAAAGACAAGGAAGGATGAGTCGAAGTTGTATTTTGTGGTAATCAACATTATGCCACAAATGCTGTCCATTAAGTTTAACTTGTTTTGAAACTGGAATATTTCATTAAGACAAAAATAATAATAATAATGGTGTCAATCTTTTTTGCTATGTAATTTGAAAGTGAATTTTAAACAAATTTCAACAATCTAGATAATCATTATGCCAATCCCAAATTGGAATTATTGTCAGACATCATTTCATGCACTCCTTTAGCAAAGAGCTGTGGGCCAGAACTTAATATCACACAAATCAGCTCTAAGTATATTGGATTGTCCAGAACAATAAAGACAAAATACCACTCTGATGGATTTCAAAGATTTAATGCTTTTCTTTTAACAAAACCACAACAACCATGATTTCTTGTTTACCCCTTTGATTACAGTGGATTGATGGTTGATAATGTTTTGTCCCTTAAAATTATCACTCTACCTCACCAAGACTGAAGACGGGTTTTATCAGCAAAATGATTAGGAAAGCTATATGATTTGCATGCTTGTGTTCTGGCATTGCAAGGTGCTATTTTCTCAACTATTGACCCCTGATAACATGAATTGGCTCATATCTTTTGGTTGAAAAGATGCATAATGATCTTTTAACTGAGAATAATAAATAGTAATCAAATTTAGCACTTACACATCTGAATGAAATGCCACATATTGTCTGCATGCAACTCGGAAGTTTCATTATCATTGTTTTACAGATTTTGAGAAAATTATGTTTTTGTGTTATCTGAAAGAGAAAATAACAGAAGTCAAGTTTGAAAGACACTTGAAATTGTACTTTTGGTGACTAGACAATTCAGTATTATCAAGCAAGTGAACTCAGAGCCACAGATGGTTTATAATGACCACTCCAGAATGAAGTAGAATAAAAAAATCATTACCACAGTGGCCTGTTGATATATCAAAACTGATCCACTTCATGATGCTTCTGGCACTGAAAGTAATATTCTGGGTTCAATACAAGTTAAACTCAGTCGATAGCATTTATGGCATATTGTTGATTAGCACAAATAATTATAATGACTCGTCCCTCCTTTTCTTTAACAAAAGCAAAAATCAAAGTTACAGTGAGGCACTTACAATGGAAGTGAATGGGGCCAATTTTTAGAGGGTTTAAAAGCAGAAATGTGAAGCTTAATTTTATAAACTCACATTAAATCATCTGTTAAAACATTTTATTTGAGCTGTACATATTACAGTAATTTTAGGGTTTGTTGACATTACATTATCATGGTACATGGTATGCACTAACATAGCGCTTTTTTAACCTTAGTGGTTTTCAAAGTGCTTTACACTGCCTCTCATTCACCCATTCACACACACTCACACACCAATGATAGCAAAGCTACCATGCAATGAGCTAGCCTGCCATTGGGAGCAACTTGGGGTTCAGTGTCTTGGCATATGGAGTCATGTGGGCTTGGAATCAAACCACCAACCCTGCAATTAGTGGTCGACCCTCTTAATCACACTAAAATCATTTTTACACTCACACTGTTGTGACTGTACTTTTGAAACAGTGAGTATTTTAACATTTAGATTGGCCCCATTCACTTCCACTGAAGATGTTTCACTGTAACCCAAATTTTTGCATCTTTTTTTATTTTTAAGAAAGAGTGACCAGAAATGCTTGTTGTAATGAACTTCATGCCACAAATGCAGTTGATTGAGCTCAACTTGTTTTGAGAACAGAATATTCCTTTAATACAATGGGATAATTCTGTCAAGTATAACAGAAAGTGCCCAAAATCATAACATTTGGCACAAACAGGTTACATTTCTTTAGTACACCTTTAACACTTTACACTTAAATATTTCAGAGCCATCATGAACCACATAAAATTCCTCAAGAATCACATACTTCTACTATTTAATTTGACTTTAATTGTAATTTATATGCCTCTCCAAACAAATAAAACCAGTGGTACCTGAGGCTTCTTTGATGCAAAACAAAGGACCTGCTGTGGTTAAATTAAAGATATAAAGGAATACTCCTCTACTGGACTGAATTCTGTATAGCATGACAAATATGGCCACATGGGAATAAATATTTCCATCAGCAACTGTGAAGTACTGTATATTTGTATTGATAGATTACAGTGAATTAGAGACACTAGAACTGTCGGAGCAATGCCATGCACAGTGCAGATGCCATGTATAAAACAAGGAAAATGCATATTTGTCAAATAATCTGAGATATACATTACACAAACGTATTATTTGGCCTGCAAGGTATACTGTGATATTTCTGCCGTACTGCATACCACACCTGATTGAGTACACTGAAGTAAACAGCATTAGAGAAGTCTTGTCCCTTTTTACCAGAAGTCGTTTTAACAGCTGGCTTTTACAAATCCACAATTATGAACAGATTAACAGTAAGGATTTGATAACATGAATAACTCACTTGTTTTAACAGTAAATATTGTTCAGCTGAATGACTGCTAAAAGAAAAAAAAATAATAAATACTGGCATTGGACTAGGACTGTCTTTACGAAGGAAAGGATATCAGCTTTTAAACTCATCTCTTGTTTAACTCTATTAGCATCACTAATAACAAATAATATGCATTTCTGAGAGTGTGAGCTGGTTTGCTGTTTCACTTGAGAGAACTGAAAACATTCACAGGAAGTGCCTGTTTGTGTGGTGTGAGATAGATGGAGAGAGCAAACCAGATTTGGTATCTAATTTTGGTGGGGAAACGGTTCCATATATGTGATGAAAAAGGAAATGTTTTATTTATGGCGATTTCACCCTATACTTCCCCTTTGGAACCACTTTCCTGACTAAATCTAGTAGGCAAATTTGTTCATCTGTGTGTGGCAGTGGTGGTGGGGAGGTATATGAGCTGAACAGAGGCTGATGTACAGTGGTCTGAAGCTAGGATACATAAGGTGGGTGGACCTACATGCATGTAAAAATGTCTTGAGCCATTGAGACAAATTCCTTGTGCTCTTTCATTTTAAAATAATGGCCAGATTCTGCACATCTGATAAAAACAGGAAACTTGATGATGATTAAAGTCTCCCTTAATAACATGTATCTTAATTTGATCAATCCTGAAGCCTCTGTGCATCCTCTCCTTTGTTAGCCCCACCCTGTAAAACGATGAATCATTCTCTTTCTTGCACAGGCTCCCCTTCATTAGCTCCTCCAGCAGCCACAACCCCAGGCTCCTCCATCCTCCTCTTCCTTCCTTCTTAGAGTGACAATATCTCCAGATCCACTAGGTGGCTGGCTTAACACCAGCGGTTTCTGAGATTTCAGCTTGTGCGCCACAGTCATAAAAATTGCCTCAACGTGGTCACTATTATTCCGACTGCCTTCATCGTTTCCAAAGGGGTTCTTGGCTGAGGTCTCAAACATAGGCATTGAGTGGGCATCAGCAAACTGCTGTGCTACGTCAGTGCTTACTTGAGTGGCATGGCGCAGGTCACATTTATTGCCAACCAGGATTCTGGGCACCTCTTGACCCAGGGCATGCTGACGGCACTCCTCGATCCACGACGGAAGGCTGCGGAAACTGGCAACATTTGTGACATCATAGACAAACACAACAGCATGGACGTTACGGTAGTAGTGCTGAACCATGCTTTTACGGAAGCGCTCCTGACCTGCAGTGTCCCACAACTGGACCTGGTGTACAGCAATAGGAGAAAGGGGAGAGTGAAACTTAAAAGACCCAATAATTTAAAGCTTATTATTATAAACTCAATCAACAGCATGTGTGGCATAATATGGATTACCCCCAAAAAACAATTTCCCTCATTTTCTTTAAAATTGCAGACATCTGGGTTACAGTGATTACGTTTAAATGGACACCAGAAAGCGGCGTTCCCAATAACATGCACTGTATAATCATCATTCTCATTACTCCCATATAAATGCTTTGGTCAGTTAGCGGCTTTCTCCAAAGCAATGTTATTTCCCTGTGGCGCTTGTGTAAATAACAAACATGACAACAGAGGAATTCACTTTTTGGGAGTTCCTCCATTGCAGAGTTGTTGCGGTGTTTGATTCCATCACAACCTGCAGTGGAACTGCGCTTCAATAGTGGGATTTTCCTCTTACTCAAAACCTGAAGATTCCTCCAACATACCAGCAGATACAGTTGAAGTCAGTAGTTTACATACACCTTAGCCAAATACATTTAAACTCAGTTTTTCACAATTCCTGACATTTAATCATAGAAAACATTTCCTGTCTTAGGTCAGTTAGGATCACTATTTTAAGAATGTGAAATGTCAGAATAATAGTAGAGAATTATTTATTTATGCTTTTATTTCTTTCATCACATTCTCAGTATGTCAAAAGTTTACAAACACTTTGTTAGTATTTGGTAGCATTGCCTTTAAATTGTTTAACTTGGGTCAAAGGTTTTTGGGTAGCCTTCCAAAAGCTTCTCACAACAAGTTGCTGGAATTTTGGGCCATTCCTCCAGACAGAACTGGTTTGTAGGCCTCCTTGATCGCACACGCTTTTTCAGTTCTGCCCACAAATTTTCTATCGGATTGAGGTCAGGACTTTGTGATGTCACAACAATACCTTGACTTTGTTGTCCTTAAGCCATTTTGCTACAAATTTGGGGTTATACTTGGGGTTATTTTCCATTAGGAAGACCCATTTGCGACCAAGCTTTAACGTCATTGCTGATGTTGCTTCAATATATCCACACCATTTTCCTTCCTCATGATGCCATCCAATTTCTGAAGTGCACCAGTCCCTCCTGCAGCAAAGCACCCCCACAACATAATGCTGCCACCCTCATGCTTTACAGTTGGGATGGTGTTCTTAGCCTCCAAACCAAACGATGGTCATTATGGCCAAACAGTTACATTTTTGTTTCATTAGACCAGATGACATTTCTCCAAAAAGTAGTAAGATCTGTGTCTCCATGTGCACTTGCAAACTGTAATCTGGCTTTATTATGGCAGTTTTGGAGCAGTGGCTTCTTCCTTGCTGAGCACCCTTTCAGGTTATGTCGATTTAGGACTCTATAGGTCTTGGCTGATTTCTTTTGGTTTTCCCAAGATGTCAAGCAAAAAAGAGTTTGAAGGTAGGCCTTAAAATACATCCACAGGTACACCTCCAATTCAGTAAACCTCCAAACAGAAGCTAATTGGATAATTGTCTAAAGGCTTGACATCATTTTCTGGAATTTTCCAAACTGCTTAAAGGCACAGTTAACTTAGTGTATGTAAACTTCTGACACACTGGAATTGTGATATTGTCAACATTGTAAAACGTATCGGTTACCTAACGTAACCTCGGTTCTCTCTAGATGAGGGAACGAGTATTGCGTAAGCTTACGCTACGGGAAAGATTCATCTTTTCTGAGATATTGAAGCCAAAAAATTATCCTTAATTTTTGTATCCATTGTCAACGCAGTGCGGCAGCTGCAGACCTTGAGCGGGCTATCTAGCGAGCTCATAGGTTGCTCTGCGGCAACTGCTGCAGCCTATAGACGAGCTTGGGCTGAACTCGCATCCAATGAGAGGCGTCCCGCGCTCACTGCATCAAAGCCCGCCAAAATGGGCGTGACTAGAGTGCATATAAGTGTAGTTCAGTAGGCTGGAACCCTGGTTTTCATTGACTGAAGCGAAAAGTCGCCGTGGCGCTGAAGCACGGCCGGCTACGCAATACTCGTTCCCTCATCTAGAGAGAACCGAGGTTACGTTAGGTAACCGATACGTTCTCTTACGAGAGGTTCTCTCGTATTGCGTAAGCTAGCTTACGCTACGGGAACCCATTGTCAACGCCGTCGCGCCAAGCATCCACTGTATGAGCCCCAGGGAATTAAGGGGGACCCGGGGAGCCCTTATGAGTGGGGAAATAATATTTGGCCGGCAAGAATGCGGGTCATTGATTGTGTAATACATAAGCACATAGTGGGAA
Source organism: Xyrauchen texanus (assembly GCF_025860055.1). Lineage (NCBI taxonomy): Eukaryota > Metazoa > Chordata > Actinopteri > Cypriniformes > Catostomidae > Xyrauchen > Xyrauchen texanus. The sequence goes on from NC_068294.1 coordinate 15,044,266, forward strand.
GGGAACGACAGAGCGGCGGTGCCGGTCTGTGTGGAATGTGACCCATCAGTGCAGCTCACCAGGGAAGCTGTAGCGTATTAAACCGCTAGTAGTTTTGCCTGCAGAGCAGGCACTTCCATATTGTAAAATCTGACAAAGGTGGAGGGGGAAGTCCATCCCGCTGCCACACATATGTCGTGAACGGAAATCCCGCTGGACCATGCCCACGAGGATGCCATGCCTCTAGTGGAGTGAGCCCTAATGCCCAACGGGCATGGCAGGTCTTTTGACGCGTATGCAGCAGCAATAGCGTCCACTATCCATCTAGATAGTGTCTGTTTCGAGGCGGCGAGACCTTTGGTGCGCCCTCGAACGAAACAAAAAGCTGCTCAGAGCGTCTGAAAGCGGCGGAGCGCGCAGTATACAATCTCAGTGCTCTGACCGGGCAAAGGAGATTGGCGTCGCGTTCGCTATCGGGTGTTGGTAGCGCCGATAGGGAAATGACCTGTGCTCTGAAAAGAGTACCGATCACCTTGGGAACATAGCCGTGTCTAGGCTTTAAAATGACCTTGGAGTCACTTGGTCCAAACTCAAGACACACAGCGCTGACAGACAGCGCGTGAAGGTCTCCCACACGTTTGACTGATGACAGGGCAGTCAGAAAAACGGTTTTGAGTGAAAGGTATTTCAAATCCACGGATTGAAGTGGTTCGAAAGGGGGCTTTCATAGTTTCGAGAACTATAGAAAGATCCCAGATAGGAACCGATGGGGCGCTGGGGTTCATCCTTCTAGCTCCCCTGAGGAAGCGGATGACCAGCTCGTTTTTACCCCATGACTGGCCGTGCAGGGGTTCAGCGAACGCCACAGCGGCCGCCACATACACTTTGAGCGTGGATGGGGATCTGCCCTTATCCAGCAGCTCTTGTAGGAATACGAGCAGCGACGACACCCCACATGTCCGCGGGTCCAGGTCTCTGTCGGTGCACCATTTTGAGAACACAGACCATTTTGACGCATAGAGTCTTCTCGTGGAAGGGGCTCTAGTGTGTATGATGGTGTTTATTACTCCTTCTGGCAGAGCGACGGGTAGTCGTTGATCACCCACGCATGCAGCGCCCAGCTCTGGGTGGGGATGCCAGATTGTGCCGCGAGCTTGAGAGAGCAGATCTGCTCTCACTGGGATGGGCCACGGCGCTGTCAGTGACAGCTGCGTAAGCTCCGGAACCATGTCTGATTCTCCCAACGCGGGCTATGAGGAGCACCGAGTGACGCTGCTTCCTGATCCTCTGCATTACCTGTGGCAATAGCGAGACGGGAGGGAAGGCGTAAGCGGGCGCCTGGGCCAGTCCTGGGCCAGCCGTCCTCGCTCGAGAAAAATATTGGGCAGTGAGAGTTCTCTTTGGACGCAAAGAGGTCTATCTCTGCTCTGCCGAATAGGTGCCATAACGCCTGGACTGTTTGAGCGTGCAGGGACCATTCCCCTGGGGAATATTGTCTCTGGACAGTCTGTCCGGGCCGCCGCTCAGGTGGCCTGGCACGCGCGTCGCCCTCAGCGAGCGCAGGTGGCACTGGGACCAACTCAGTATGCGTTTCGTCAGATGGAAGAGGTTCCTGGATCTGACACCGCCCTGACGGTTTAGGTAGGATACCACAGATCTGTTGTCCGAACGGACCAGGACGTGGTGACCCTGAATGACCGGGAGAAAGCGACGCAGCCGTACTCGACCGCTATCATTTCCAGACAATTTATGTGAAGGAGCTTTTCCTGAACTGACCATAGGCCGAAAACCGGAGAGCCCTCGCGAGACCGCTCCCAACCCATGTTGGACGCTGCCGGTCGAGATGACTTTTCGGCGAGATACAGCTCCCATTGTCACTCCCCGCTGATACCATTCGGCCACTGTCCAGGGCTGCAGAGCTGATATACAGGTCTGAGTCACCTTGATGGGCTGGCGGCCTGTGGCCCAAGCCCAGCGAGACGCGCGGGTGTTTAGCCAATGCTGAAGCGGGCGATGTGCAGTAAACCCAGCTGAAGTACTGCTGCGGCTGAGGCCATGTAACCTAGCACTCTCTGGAATTTCTTCAGAGGCGTGAGGCTGTTCATCTGAAAAGATGCGGCTAGTCGCTGAACACGGCGCTGCTGTAGATAAGCGAGCCGTCATTGCCATGGAGTCTAGTTCTATTCCAAGGAAGGAAATTGTCTGACTGGGCTGTAGTGAGCTCTTGGTCCAATTGACTGCAAGACCCAAACTGTTCAGATGGCTGAGGAGAACTGCTCTGTGAGACAGACGCTCCATATGTGACTGTGCCATAATCAGCCAGTCGTCCAAATAGTTCAAAATTCGCAAACCCTGACTCCACAGGGGTGCGAAGCGCCGCATCCATGCACTTCGTGAAAGTACGGGTGCTAAGGACAGGCCGAACGGGAGGACGGTGTATTGATAAACCTGGCCGTCAGGCTGAATCTCAAGAATGGCCTGTGACGGGATTTATCTGAATCTGAAAGTATGCATCTTTCAGATCGAGAGAAATAAACCAGTCCCTCTGGCGCACATGCGCGAGGAGTTTCCTGATTGTAAGCATTTTGAACGGTCTTTTTGCAAGCACCTTGTTCAAAACCCTGAGATCTAATATGGGTCTGAGGCCGCCGTCTTTCTTGGGAACAAGAAAATAACGGCTGTAAAGCCCCGACTCGCTCAGAGAGGGTGGCACTTTCTCTATGGCCCTTTTGCACAGAAGGCTTGCTATTTCTGAACGAAGCATGCACGCTGCTTCCGTGTTCACAGTGGTTTCGAGCCAGCTCTGAAGCGAGGAGGGCGGCGATCGAACCGTAGCAAATAGCCCTGTTGTATTGTGCTTAACACCCACTTGGATATCCCTGGAATAGCTTCCCACGCTTTGAAGCGTAACGCTAGAGGGTGAATGGCCAATTCGCTCTGATTGCCGCACACAGAGCTGAACAAAATGTGTGAGCGCGTTTAGTGTGTTCATGCATGATTGCTCGCGAGACAGCATGAACAGGCTGTTTTGTGAGTGACTTCCGATTGGAATGAATGGGGAAAGAGTCACATCTGTTACGTGATGCGCAAGCATAGTCATGGGCACGGGACTTACACACAGAGGAATGTTTGCTGGCCGTGTAACAGAGCGGGCAGAGAATGGGCGCCGCGACGTATTCGTGGGCGCATTTATTGACTCTAGCGCTCGAGCGGTTCAGTAATCGCTTTATGTGAGCGTGCTCTGGTGGGGACACGAGACATGCAGTGCTTGTGTGCAGAAGTGAACACTGGATTGTGGGCACATTTTCTACACATAGGGCTGGTCGTGTGACAGAGCGGGCAGAGAATGGGCGCACAGACGCATTTGTGGGCGCCTTCATTGACTCTGACGCTCGAGCGGTTCAGTAACCGCTTTATGAGAGCGTGCTCTGATAGGGGCACGGGATGTGTTATGCTTGTGTGTAGGGGCTGAACACTGGGTTGTGGGCACATTTTCTACACATAAGACATGTTTGCTCTTTACAAGATTTATTTGGGTCGCCGTGAAAACGGGCGTTTGAGTGCAGGCAAGCGGGCAGTGCCACCGGCTTGTTGGCTGCTAAATTCACCACTGTAGTAGCCTGAGAGAAGGGGACTGACAGGGGCAAAGCTTTGACGGTGGTCCGGCCGCGGCGGACTGAGCCGTCGCTTGTTCAACAAAGTTAGGAAGACTTCGATTGCTCTGGTTTCAGCGTTACCTTAAATCGAGGCCCGCTGGGGCGGCGGTCTGCGGCGGCTGTCTGAGCGCTGATCGAGGGCGGCCGCCCTGTCGACGCTGAGAAGTCTGAGATTGTTGAGCTGGGCGCTGTGAAGAGGCTCGTGCAGGAGGCTGATCACGTGAGCGGCCTGCAGAGGAGCTAGCGCGACGAGGCAGAAAGAGATTCATGGCTTGTGTGGCTTTTGGACCTCTGAAAACCGGTCAATGATACCACTCACCGCGGAGCCGAAGAGACCGGATGGAGAGAGCGGTGCGTTGAGGAACGTAGAGCTCTGCTTCTCCCATGTCGGCTAGCGTTAACCACAGATGTCTCGGTCACAGTCAGCCGGCCATGCACTTCCCTATAGCTTGGGCTGCAGCTTTGGTAGCTGGAGGGCGAGGTCCGTAGCACTCCGTATGTCTGCAACCGCCTCTGGATGCCTACTTTCCTCATCCCACTCCCGCAGAAGGTCCGCTTGGAGGATCTGTAGGATGGCCATAGAGTGCAGAGCAGATGCAGCTTGGCCGGCGGCGGAATAGGCGCGGCCAACACAGGCGGAAGTTGTTCTGCAGGCCTTAGACGGGAGCACTGGTTTAGACCGCCATCTCGCGGAGGGCGGGCAAAGGTGTGCTGCTACCGCATCCTCGACCGGAGGGATGGAAGCGTAGCCCTTCTCAGTGGCGCCATCCACCGAAGCAAGAGAGGTGGAGACGTGGGATCGGACCCTGGCCGAGAAAGGCGTTCCATGATTTGGAAAGCTCGGCGTGGAGTTCCGGCAGGAAGGGAGCGGCCCGGGTAGCGGGTGCTGCGCAGCGGCGGCTCTGTAGAAAGCAGCCGTCAAGTTTGTTGGGTGCCTGCTCAAGTAGTTCCCCTTCGACTCCGGCGCGGGTCCTGCTGGATTCCTGGGCCGAGGAGGAAGCGTGTGAGCCTGACCACTCCTCGCTGTCCGAAGCCATGATGGAACAGCCCTTATCCTCCGCTTCTCCGTCCGAGATGGCAGCAGAGCAGCCGCTCAGCGGCAACTACGCGGGTGGGAGGGTGAAGGCGATGCTCGAGGGATGGGCTCCGGCGAGGCAATCGCTTCTACCATTGTTTCCGGCAGCCTTTGAGAGCGGCGCTTTTTTCTGCGCGGCTGAACGGAAGGCGGCGCGGCGGCTTCGGTCCTGAGCGCTTCGAGTCGAGCCCGCAGGGTCGACATCGGCAGCTCCTCGCAGAAATCGCATCCGCCATCGGCGAGGGCGAGCTCTGCATGCCCCAGTCCCAGGCAGAGAGCGCCAGATGATGTGGCGGTCTCCGGTGCTGAGAGGAGCGCGGCATGAGGCGCAAGTGGAGCGAGGCATCTTAAAAAGACGCTTCGTACTCTTTTGTGAAGTTCTTAAGAACTAGTTTGCTTTTAAAAGGATACGTCGCCGGATGGCGTAGCTCGCAGGACGGCTGAAGGTGGCGAAGACGACCGGCTTCTTCGGCGCTGTCCACGCTTGCTTGATGCCCCTCGAACGGCGACGCGGCTTCCAGTTCAGTGATGCGAAGAGCTTCGCTGAAGAGATGAAAATCAGGGTTCCAGCCTACGAACTACGCTTATATGCACTCTAGTCACGCCCATTTTGGCGGGCTTTGATGCAGTGAGCGCACGGACGCCTCTCATTGGATGCGAGTTCGCCCAAGCTCGTCTATAGGCTGCAGCAGTTGCCGCAGAGCAACCTATGAGCTCGCTAGATAGCCCGCTCAAGGTCTGCAGCTGCCGCACTGCGTTGACAATGGATACAAAAATTAAGGATAATTTTTTGGCTTCAATATCTCAGAAAAGATGAATCTTTCCCGTAGCGTAAGCTAGCTTACGCAATACGAGAGAACCTCTCGTAAGAGAACAATCTGTCTGTAAACAATTGCTGGAAAAATTACTTGTGTCATGAACAAAGTAGATGTCCTAAACAACTTGCCAAAACTATACTTCTATATTATGCGGTTACAAAAATAAATTTTACTGCTAAAGTGCATGTAAACATGGTAAGTGAGGCACCTACAATGGAAGTGAATGGGGCCAACCCATAAATGTTAAAATACTCACTACTTCAAAAGTATAGCCACAAGATGAAAACAATGTGTTAAAATTTTATTGTGATAAAATTGCTTACCCAACCTTTTATACTTCATTGCCACGACAATGTAATGCTGTAAACCCTGTAATCCCAAGCGATGATTTAAACAACTTTGAGCTCAAATAATACACAAGTTTTAACAAAATATTTAATTTAATGTAATGTTTAATTACATGTCAAATTTAATGTTTATTTTAATGTAATACGCTTCGGATTACTGCTTTTAAATTCTCCAAATACTGGCCCTATTCACTTCCACTGTAAGTACCTCACTGTGGTCTTGATTTTTGCTGTTTTTAAAGAGAAGGAGGGACAAGTCGAAACTAATTGTTGCGGTAATCAAAATTATGCCACAAATTGCATTGAATCCGGAATATTCCTTTAGTAGCTGTCAACGTTGGTATTTGTCCTTTGAGCACAGCAAGACAATGCGGGGTGTGTTAATGCATGAAAGACAAAAACAGACAGATATTATGTGCATGATGCAGCGAGTGTGCATTGGTGATTTAGTTTCAGTTTGTGCAGCAGTGATGCAGATACATTGGCTGCTATGATAGTGGATAGCTAGTAACGTCATATGGGAAGGAAAACAATCTGTCCCACCTCTGCAGAGAGCTGACAAGAGCATTGCCAATCATGCATTCAACTGTCCAGTGCATATATCTTCATATTGCCTTATTAATGCACGTTAACTGTACAACGCGCCATGTGAAAATATAGGAATCCTCACCTTGATTTTCTCGCCGTCTATTTCGACAATTTTCTCCCGAAAATCCACCCCTATAGTGGCCTCAGTCTTGTCTGGAAACTTGCCCGCACAGAATCTATAGGTGAGGCAGGTCTTGCCAACTCCGGAGTCTCCGATTACGATTATTTTAAAGATTCGAGTCCGTGGGGGAGGCAGCGAGGAACTAGTAAAAGATGAGCTGAATTCAAAAGAGGACTCGATATCTGCCATACTGTCTGCCTAGTGCCTATAGACACACAAGTGCCCAGTACGTGTCACTTTACCGGCTGACACACTGCAAACAAGTTAGACAGTGATTCAAAAACACACTTAACTTCTTAACTACTTCTCCTCAAACTTTTTTTTGCAAATCTCAAACATTCGGAAAGCGGAGAGCGTATGTGCCGAGTTGACTGCTAGAATCCACATATTGCTGATGCATTTCTGGCGGACTCCTCTTTCACTGTTTGGATCTGCAGCCACGTATGACGTTAACATGACTGTAATCTCGCGAGAAGTTATATTACACTGGGAGCATTGTTATTGGTATTTCCACAATACACAAACACACAAGGGTGGAGCACAAATTTCACAAAAATAAATAAATCGATAAAACTGAAAGTATTATATTATATTATATCATATTAGGTTATGTAATATTTCAGCAATATCACTCTAGCAAAAGTGTTGATTTCCGTATTACAGCTGTGACACGGCACATCTTTTAACCTAACTAATCTTTCTTGCTCATTTTTATTCAGGGCATTTCTAGTTATATGTGGTACAGGCGTCCGCGTAGGGCACCTGAGCCACCAAAGGGGCCCATAAAGTAAGGACGTTTTTTTATTATTGATATTGTTATTTATAGTCTTTTATTTTTATAGTTATTTATTGGTAGTTTATTTAAAATAATTGTTATTTTAATATAAATTGTTACATTTGTTATTTTGTTATATAAATTGTTATTGTTTCATGTATGTTGTTGCATTTTATGTAAATTACTTAATTCCGTTTTTAAGTTCAGTTCAAATTTGTTGATGACTGGAAGTCTTTATTGTGATGTCAGTCTTGGGTGAGCCTGGATCCCCTGGCCTCCATGTAGGAATTCACTTAGGGTCCCCATTTGCTCAGAAGCAGCACTTCCATTGTTTCATTGGTGAACAATGATTTCTGATGAAGATACAACTTTTAAATCAATAAGTCTGCTGTGGTCAGTTTAAGAAAGTGCTGCCTCCAATTTTTACACACATACAAAATGAGGCCACTTTAGTCACGTGTGGCTTTAAGTCAAACAGTGCAATGACGCTTACCAAAGTCCAACTCTAAATTTACTGGACGACTGTTGAAAATGTTGGTAAGTTCTTACATTTCGTAACTGTTATAAAACAGTTAAAGATTACTCTTGTTAAAATAATAATATTAAATCCATGCACAGCATTTCATGTGCAGAAAATGTCACTAATTGTGCTATATTTGAGCAAGTTTGTGCCTGTCAGTGACTGCTACTTATACTCATTTTATGAGTAGCCCCTATGTAAATGTATTATGCTGTTTGATATCAGTGTGTTATCAAGTTTAATGTGCTGGTAAACAGGTACAGGAAGGTGTCGAGCTGGAAACACCTCCTCCAGGACTGGAGAGAGAGTTTCACACTCTATTCAGCTCTGAAGCCCTGCAATTTCTGTGTGAACTCATCTCTACCTTCCAACCAGAGGTTGACAAGGTATCTGTTCCCCACTCAAACACTGTTTCCTGTAGGATTTCAACTCACTGTCACTTTTAGTGGATCAAAATATGTTACAACGATGTTTGAGTCAAAAACTTTGATATATAGTAAACAGAACACACATAGAAATATATATATAGTTATATAGTATAGGGGGATATCATAGAGCATCAAAAATTCATCACAATGGCAATTTTACTTGTAATTTTTTTGGGTGTGTGTTTAAATATCTTTACTCTTTTGCCTGCAAGGTCCTAAAGCTGAGAGTTCTTCGAAAAGTTCAGTTGGATCTGACTGGAGAGCTGCCAGGATTTCTGAAGGACACAGCTCACCTCCGAAATGATCCCAATTGGAGAGTCAGCCCTGTTCCACCCAGATTACGCTGCAGACATGTGGACATTGGTGACCTTTCACCCTGTGACACACAACGCTTTATACAGGGACTCAAATCCACTGCCCAAGGGTTACAGGTAGGACTTGGTTGTGCCTTTAATGCAAAACCTTATATATATATATATATATATATATATATATATATATATATATATATACACAGAATGCAGAATATACTCAGAAATGTTTGTATTGAAATATACACTCACCTAAAGGATTATTAGGAACACCTGTTCAATTTCTCATTAATGCAATTATCTAATCAACCAATCACATGGTAGTTGCTTCAATGCATTTAGGGGTGTGGTCCTGGTCAAGACAATCTCCTGAACTCCAAACTGAATGTCAGAATGGGAAAGAAAGGTGATTTAAGCAATTTTGAGCGTGGCATGGTTGTTGGTGCCAGACGGGCCGGTCTGAGTATTTCCCAATCTGCTCAGTTACTGAGATTTTCACGGACAACCATTTCTAGGGTTTACAAAGAATGGTGTGAAAAGGGAAAAATATCCAGTATGCGGCAGTCCTGTGGGCGAAAATGCCTTGTTGATGCTAGAGGTCAGAGGAGAATGGGCCGACTGATTCAAGCTGATAGAAGAGCAACTTTGCCTGAAATAGATAGAGTCAGAAGAGTCAGAATTTGGCGTAAACAGAATGAGAACATGGATCCATCATGCCTTGTTACCACTGTGCAGGCTGGTGGTGGTGGTGTAATGGTGTGGGAGATGTTTTCTTGGCACGCTTTAGGCCCCTTAGTGCCAATTGGGCATCGTTTAAATGCCACGGCCTACCTGAGCATTGTTTCTGACCATGTCCATCCCTTTATGGCCAGCATGTACCCATCCTCTGATGGCTACTTCCAGCAGGATAATGCACCATGTCACAAAGCTCGAATCATTTCAAATTGGTTTCTTGAACATGACAATGAGTTCACTGTACTAAAATGGCCCCCACAGTCACCAGATCTCAACCCAATAGAGCATCTTTGGGATGTGGTGGAACGGGAGCTTCCCACAAATCTCCATCAACTGCAAGATGCTATCCTATCAATATGGGCCAACATTTCTAAAGAATGCTTTCAGCACCTTGTTGAATCAATGCCACGTAGAATTAAGGCAGTTCTGAAGGCGAAAGGGGGTCAAACACAGTATTAGTATGGTGTTCCTAATAATCCTTTAGGTGAGTGTATGTCCATAAACACTGATTGATAATAGTTTGCTTCAATTAACTTCATAGAGTAGTGGACATTCCTTATTTAAAAGGCCAAAAATATGTGTTCCTGGTTGCAGTCGTATTATTGTTCATCTGCTCTATATCCGTAGGTTGATTTTGATGATGGCAACTGTCCTACATATCGCAATCAAATAAAGGGCATATATAATGTTTATCTGGCTGTTCACAACCAGTATCAGGGTATGTCTACTTATCTTTTGCTAGGCGTTTTATCAAAACTGTCAAAATCAAAATCATACTTTAAAACAAGTAGCCCATCAGATATGCCTGTAAGAAAGTATGTGTCAATCATTAACAATCTGTCATGTTCCTCTAAAATAGATGTACTGCCCATTTCTCAAGCACCAGTGCTGATGTTACGCCCACGAGCATGGAACATGGTGGAACACAACATGATGGTGTGGAGATGCAATAGAAATGCATCGTACAATACTCTAATGTTGTATTGTAAGATATTGCATTTTCTTTATTTAAAATGAGAAATTCGAAAGCATCTCTATCTCTATGTGTGTACTATAGGTGAATGGTCGAGAGGTTCCAGGTTCGTTGTTTGACTTTGGTCTGCTGATGTTTCATAATGCAAAACTACTTCTTCAAAACCAGAGTGGTCCTTTTTTCTACTTGTCCAAGGTGAGTAATGGATTATTTAATTCAATTTTGTATTAGGTTTTCAATATAACTAATTGACTTAACACGTAAAAACAATAGTTATGTAGTCAAGTCGTATCTCAAGTCAATTTTATTTGCATTGCGTTTTTCACAACACACATTGTTTCAAAGCAGCTTTACAGAAAATTTAACTTTAATATCTATTGGAGTCATCACTGTGTAATTGTAAATTTTGTAAAAAATAAATAAATAATAAATGTATTTATAACCCCAGTGAGCAAGCTGAAGGCGACTGTGGCAAGGAACACAAAACTCCATAAGATGCTGATTAATGAGAGAATTAGGCTCACTGTGGGGGCCAGTTCCCCTCTGGCTAACATCATGAATATAATGCCAATATTACTTATGTATAGTGCAAGTCATGGTTTAAAATGATTAGTAAGTGTTAAGGGACAGTGTCTAAACACAGATTTTGTATGAACTGTAAGATTAATGACTTTGGAGTTCATCCTGGATTAACTTCTGCCATTGTCCTTTGTTAGTTGGCTTATGAAGGCTTTTGTTGGCAATTCAATTATAGTCTATATATTCCATTTCAAGAGTGCAGTCCATCAATAGACAAAAGTGATGCAGGCAGAGATCAATGAGGTGAATCGCAGTTCAACCGGCAGGTCGTTTTGATGAGGTTCGGTGGAGTCATCCTAAGTTCAAGGTTCAGGCAGTGGCATATGAAGTATCCAATGTCTTACAGTTGGTATCAGTTCATCCTCTAAAGTCCATTGTAAAAGACTACTTCCGGTGGCTAGCACCAGCTTTGTCATCATCACTCAGCGACACGTAGCAGTGGAGTCCAACACCGAGCAGGAACGTAGCTGGATCTGGCCGGCTCTGGTAACCTCGAGATATAAATCCCGAGGTTGAGACATGGAAACAAATAAAATAATATTAGCATAGATGCCATTCAATTTATTGCAGAGTTATAGATCATTATCACTGTTTCTGGTTCTGGCAGACCTGACAAAAGCATCCTAATTGTGAGTTGATGGATGAATTAGGTATATGCCTGGCTAAATAGATGAGTTTTTAGTCTAGACTTAAACTGAGAGAGTATGTCTCCATCCCGAACAGTGTTAGGGAGATGATTCCATAGTTTAGGAGCCAAATAGGAAAAGAATTTACCTCCTTTTGTGGATTTTGATATTCTTGGAATTATTAACAGGGTAGAATTTTGCGATTGTAATGAACATGATGGAATATAGTGTGTCGGAAGGTCACTGAAATACTGCAGAGCTAGACCATTCAAAGCTTTGTATGAAGTTATCAACATTTTAAAATTAATACGAAATTTAACAGTTAGCCAATGTAACGATGATAAAATGGGGCTAATATGATCATATTTCTTGGTTCTGGTCAGCACACTGGGTGCTGCATTTTGAACCAATTGAAGTTAATTTATTGAATTTGCTCCAGCAACAGAGAGCATGTGTCGTTGTTAGCAATATTTCTGAATTAAAATGCTGTTTTACAAACACTGTACATTTTATTTTCAAAGGACAGATTGGTATCAAATATAACACCTAAGTTCTTTGCTGTAGAAGACGACATAACAGTATCAAGAGTCAAATTATATTTTAGTTGCTTATTTTTAGAATTATTGCCTCTGTTTTGTATCTCAAGTGAGGGAGTCAACGTATCTCCAATATATGGCAAGCCAATTTTGCTTTTAATGCATCCAGCGTTACTTGTTATAATGTATTTGTACTAGTAATATTTCAATTAGAAATCACTACAATATATTTTCTACCAATTACAGAGCTCTTTAATAACATTGTTACTAGTAAGAATGCAATTGAAGAGCTCTACAATTGATTTACAGAGCTCTGCAGTCGCCTTTTTACTGGTAAAAACTCCAATTAAAGAGATCTAAAATTGTTTTTTTACTAGTCAGAATTATAATTACAATGCTCGCTCATTAAATTTTCACTAGAAAGAATTGAAATTACAGAGCTCTTGCATTCTTACTAGTAAAAACTTATATTCATTAAATGCAAAACAGAGGCAATTACCCCCATTTCCCATTCCAAATCCCACCTTAGGTATGCTAAATTTCCAAATAAAGGCCATGTGTGACATGGTAAAATATTAGCATAAAATATTTTTACAAGCTTATTTAGCAAACATATTGACTGCATTCACATAGTGTCAAGATTATAGAGAATATTGAGATGAAAACACAAATATGCTTTGTTATTGAAGGATAATATTTTATATGAATTAACTGTATTAATTATCCTGTGTATACTCTAGAAAAAGACATTTTTTCACTTGTCAGAAACTCATACGCCCCACTATGGCTTGCAGCATCTACAGTGTAGTTTTTAGGAACCTACCAGTCAGACACTTGTGGAGTTTGTCCCGAAAATTATAAAAAAAACTTTTTTTTGTTTGTTTTTCTTCAAAATGTTTAGAATGTAAATGTGTAGATTGTGTGAAAGTTTGCAGAGTACGGAGGTGTATATGCAAAACAGCAGAAAGACAAGTAGTTTTATTTTTTTAATGAATCAAAAAGGATAGTCATTTTTTTCTTCTTTTGAAAATGTCTGTGTATTATTTTTTTATTTACCCTGGCATTGTTTATCCTACATTCACAGGTTGTGCCTAATGAACGAATATATAATCATATACTGTATATTCATAATACATTTTGTGCCCCCATACATATACATCTTCCCATCTGCCAATTTATACAAACCAGATGAATATGAATGTGCATTATAGTGCTCTCTATTTAGCATTCATACTAGTAATAATTCATTTTCAGAGCTCTGTAATTAAAAATGAATGGGAGTCAATGAATCTTATGAGACGTAAACATTCAGATGGAGAGCTCTCTAACTGGAATTCTTACTACCGTAGTTAAAATTAAATTATGACGAGTAACGCTGGGAACATTAAAAGATAGTTTGGCTTTCCATACCTATGGAAGTAAAATATTCAATAAAATAATTGGAATTGGAATTCTTACTAGTAATAATTTAATCATAGAGTTCTTTAATTAAAAATTAATGAGTCTCAACGGAAACGTATGAAAGGAAATATTCAATTGTTTGTTTCTTTCGTTCTTTCTTTCTTAACGCCATGCCAGCTTCGATGGCTATTTTCATGGTGAAAACCAGGTTAAAATAATAAAAGTAAAACTAAATATGTTTAATATTATTTTTTTCCAAAAACTCTATATCTAAATTTGGACTTAATTTTGTTAAAAAAGTTTTCTCACAGGAGTACAAATATTACAATCCAATAAAATAAGTTTGATAGACAGTGGGCTCTCAGTGGGATTTTCTCTTAATAGTAAATATTTGTGTGTGAGTCTTGAGTGGCCTATCTGACATTGTGTATAAGCGACTTGGTCCCACTGGTTATTAAAAGAGAAGAAACTTCTGGTCCCAACAGCAGGATTTATTTCATGTAATTTGTTTGCTAAGCAGTGATCCCATTCTGATTGCCACTTGTTTTTGACAGATTAATTTATGATTGGTTTCAGATCTGTGGAAGTTATTGAGCACATTTTGAGTCCTGTAGATAAAGCTTCTTTGGCAATACTATCTGCTTGCTCATTTCCAGAGATTCCATAGTGGCCAGATAACTAGCAGAAAATGGTGTTAAAATTTTGAGCTTCAAGGAATGACAGTTTGATTCAATAGTTGGGTAAATATTCAATTGTAGAGCTCTTTTTTACTAGTAAAATGCAGTTGTAGAGCTCTATAATTGTAAATTGTAAGAGGGCTCTGCAATTGGAATCCTTACTAGCAGGGCTGGACTGGGAAGAGAAATCGGCCCGGGATTTTACATAGCAACTGGTCAGGTTCACTGTCCTTTTCTGCATATCACGGCACCGTTTTGTGGTCCGTTCTGCATAACGTGCGGCTCATTTTAGCTTATCACTGCCCATTCGGGCCCATTTTGCAGCCGACCCACCGGCCCGCTTGGTTCTCCCGATGGCCAGTCCGTCCCTGATCGGCCCCAAAGTGAGTCAGCCCACCGGGAAAATGCTCATTATGCCAGATTACCAGTCCAGCCCTGCTTACTTGTAAAAATTCAACTGTAGAGCTCTTTAATTAAAAATGAATGAGAGTTAAAGGAATCATAAGAAAAGTAAATATTAAATTCAAGTAAAAAATTTTTACTGCTAAAATGCAATTGTAGAGCTCTCTAATTTAATATTTACTTGTCATATGTTTTCTTTGACTCCCATTCATTTTTAGACATAGAGCTCTACGGTTGAATTTTCACTAGCAAGAATTCCAAATAGAGAGCTCTAGAATTTAAGTTTTACTAGTAAAAATGCAGTAATGCTGGGAGCATTTAAAGCTAAATCAGCTTGCCATATTATCTCAGGAAATCAGTTTATTCATTTGGGTGCCTTATTTAATTTTTTCTGCTCTGCAGGTTGAGAGCTACATGGAGGCCAGACTGTGGAGTCAGATTTTTTTCTGGACTGAAAAAAAGGTACAGGAGTTGACAAGAGCGCTGTTCCATTGTAGTTTTTAACTATAATTTCATATTTGTAATGCAACCAGACCGTATATTATATTGGTTGTGTTCTAATCTTGCAGCTTGGCCTGCCAGAAGGCTCTATAAAGGCAACTGTGTTGATCGAGTGTGTCCTAGCATCATTTGAGATGGAGGAGATTTTGTATGAACTCAAGGAGCACTCTGCTGGTTTAAACTGTGGCATTTGGGATTACTCGGCTTCCTTTGTTAACAAATTTGGTGAGTTGATAAGTATTCTGCGAGTCTGATGATTTAAACTCAAACACATCCACAGTTAGCGATGATGTCATTGTTTTCCAGGTCATCGGACCGATTTCCTCCTCCCTGACCGCAGTAAGTATGTGGATATGGAGAAGCGTTTCCTGCACAGCTACATGGATCTGCTTGTGCAGACTTGTCACCGCAGGGGTGCTCTAGCAACAGGTGGCATGGCAGCGTTGATGTTGCCAAGAGACAAAGACTGTGTCCTTTACAAGACAGTACTCCGTACTGTCACCAGGCAAGATGCATTCATTAAATCAAAGTCCAGTCCTGAATACTTGAAAATCCTAATATTGCATCAAATATAAACAATTTCTTCTTTTGCCTAATCAAATTAGCCTGGACATCATATATTTTCATTATTATTGCTCATACATAGGTTTAGGGATTTGAACAAACCCCAGACCCTTAGTTTTAAACTCGCCCGCACCATTTGTGTGCTATGGACAAGAGCGATACCTCAAAGCATCCAAGCTTGTTGAAGAGAGTTGTGCTTTAAATTGGTAATTGATCAGACTTAAAAAAAAAAAAAAAACAGGGAAGAGAGGGAGAGAAACAGAAATATCTACATGCAATTTTCACATTTCCACAGTACTAATAAACTAAATGTTTTATTATAATAATACAGTTTTAAATCACAGTAAATTTAAAACAGAAAGTTTCAAGATCCAAGGCTTTTTGACATACAATTTGTCATCATACAAAACATACAATGTCTTATTACCTACCCTTATCTTTTGATTTCCAAACTATTTTCTGTCTGGCTTGTCAAGACCCAATTTGTCTTGAATTTGCAATAGAAATGACATGCTGTTACACACGTTCATCAATAGTGCTCGCCATGTTTGCAATCTGTTACACTGCTGGTGCGGACTAATACAAAAATTACCTTTGATTTGGCAGTGGCATTACGTTTATGGGCAGATTCATTTCTGCCCCAGTGGGTCTCAATGAGGGCTCGTTGCAGTAACATATTTGACCACATATTTCCATTGGTAGTATAACCACAAGACTACTGCAAGACACACCCACTCCAAATAACCAGCCAAATCCTGAAGTCTTGGAACTGTTGACTGCCACATTCAAACACTGTTTGTTGTGTTAATTTGGAGTCCCACAGCCATAAACACCTACACCTATCCATAACTGAAAACCTAACCATAACCATAAAGATTTAAAAAAAAATCAAAAGTGTGTAAAAACATTAAATATAATGCAAATTAACAGTTCTTCTGAATTCAACCATACTGCTGTATCACTAGGTGGCGACAGTGAGGAGACATTTCATGTAAATGAAGAGAAGAAGAAGCTTGTGGTATGCTAAGCTAATAGGCTAACCAATTAGCTTGTAAGCTAACTGGAGAAAACAGAACAGATAAATGTTTATCTTACATTTATATATTTTTATTATCGAACAAGAAGAAATTGTACAAACACCTTCAGGAATAAAGAGCACTTCCACAAAATTTAACATAACAAGTTCAGTTTAGGCTACCATTTATATCTTCCATTTAATAAAATTATATGTGAAATATAATTTTAAAGTATTTGTAATTTTTAAAGAGTCAAGAGATAATAAAACATACAGCGATTGTATAGGATTTCAAAAGTTCTTGTAGCCAATAGAATCGCTTGATGATCCAAGGGGTGTGTTATGTGTAGTGGGCGTGTCCCTTGTGGTCTTGCAGTATGCAGATAGATACGCTTGGATTTATGACTTAAAAATAGGATAAACGCCCTTTTAAATACACGTGTCAGCATTTTGAACACAATTACATTATGTAAACAAATTACATAATTGGCAGTTTATAGTATGGATCTATGTTTTCAAGTGGATGAATATTTAGGTGGGGCTCTGTCCCACCTGCCTTTAAAGATGAACCACGCTTGGACCTGATTCATATCTAGGAACCAGAATATCATAGATACTTGCGGGTGGGCTCTTTTTACTTGTAAGCAACTGCCCAGAAACCCTAACAAAGCCCTATCAACCACATAGCAATGCTCTGAAAAACACTTGAAACACATTAGCAACTCCATGGCAACCATTCACAACATCTTATCATTATGGTGACATTTGCACAGGCAAGCATCTCTTGTAATTTCTTCAGAAAATGTAAAAATATAGTTATAATGCTTTTATTTGTATGATTGTGTTGCCTGTACTTGCTTGATACGTTTTTCTTGGCACAGTCATCCTAGTTATTTTAATCAAAGTGCTTGTGAAGTATCCAAATTTATCCTAGACTGCAGCTAAATAAAGAAAAAATATAAATACGCACAACCAGCTTCTAAACTGTATTAATATTTTTTTGTTTTGTTTCAGACTTAAGTTACTGGAAATCCAAGCAGGAGTTGATGGGTTCATGGTCTACGACATGGATCTAATTGATCCCATGCAAAAAGTAAGTGTCACTTAACTAGGTCTCAACATCACACATGATGCCACAGTACATGTTCATTACTGTCTGTTCATCACTTGTTTCAAACACTGGCTCAGACAAGCTTCTTCTTATAAAAGCACTATTTATACTCAGAAAACAAAGCCTCTTTGTCTCACAGCTGTTTCAGCTTCACTCTCACGGTCAGAACCAACTCCTGCAGCTGCGTGATGACATCACAGTGACCCCTGAGGACTTGCTCACCATGCCTGCGGTCAGTTCAAATCTCTCAGTGCAAACCATGTCATACTGGCATGCCATATGCCTTTTAATACTAGCCAGTTCATTTCTAATTATTATGCATGCAGTTGTTATAACCCCAGAATAATTAAGAGACTATGTAAATGCAATATTTGTAGAAAGCAAAGTTAATTTGTCACACAACAGGACGGTTTAAAATTACAGTAACTAAAGGCAACAAAAAAAACAGTTTCGTAAAAATGGTAAAATAAATGTTTAAAAAATAAATGTTTAAAAACTGACTTAGGCACGTTCCTTTATACAATCATATAAACCTAAAATCCTGATGTTAATTTAAAAACAAAGCTCATGGACATGCTATGCGTCTACTACCCAAATAAATACTGTATGTGGTGACTTGGGTTGTGTCAAGTTCTTTTTTTTGGTGTAAGTACTATTGCTCTACAAATGCGCTTGTGTTAAAATGTATCAATTAAGTACTTTATTTCTCTGTAGGGTGGAGTAACATTGTATGGACTGAGGTATAACATTGCAGTAGGAGTCCTCTTCATAGAAGCCTGGCTTTCAGGTGGAACACTTTTCACCTATGGCCTTAAATGTCACTTTCATGCCCTATCCTCAGGAATGGAATTTGTATTGATATTTACTGTGTTACAGGCAGAGGGCATTTCTTCTATCTGGGGAAGGTGGAAGATTCAGCTACAGCAGAGATTTCCAGGTCTCAGGTCGGTTCATAAATACTTTCAATTTATGTGCTACACCATAACACTATCCCCGACTCAAATACTCTTTTTTTTTTTTTTTTATCAGGTCTGGCAGTGGATCCGGCACCAGGTGAGACTGGAGGATAATGGGATACTAGTGACAAGAGCTCTAGTCAGCAGTTTGGCAGAAGATCTGATGGGGGAAATGAAGACAGCCATAGTTTCCCAAACAAGCAGGTAGAGAATACTGTACAAATGCCTCATTTGCTGGATGTACAAATTAATGTTAGACAGTAACATCAAATTAAACAGTGAATCTAAGGCCACGGCCACAAAAAAAAAAAAAGTTCCCCTGAAAACGCATTAATTTCATGAAAAAAAAACTATGCTAAATATAAATAAGTATAGTTATGGTAACATCCTAAGTAGGCTTATCAACAAAAATGAGAAATTTAGATTTATATATTTCAATGTTTGATTTTAAAGGAATAGTTCACCTAAAAATGAAAATTCTCTCTCATCTTTTACTCACACTCAAGCAATCCCAGATGTGTATTGACTTTCTTCTAAAAAACCACAAAGACTTTTAGAAGAATATCTCAGCTCTTTTGGTCCATACAATGCAAGTGAATGGTGACCAGGCATTTGAAGCTCCAAAAAGCACATTAAGGCAGCATAAAAGTAACCCATACGACTCCAGTGGATTAATCAATGTCTTCTGAAGCGATCCAGTCGGAGCTTCTAAGTTTTAGTCACCTTTGACTTGCATTGTATGGACCTACAGAGCAGAAATATTCTTCTAAAAATCTTTGTGTTCAGCAGAAAAAAAGAAAACCATGCACATATGGGATAGAATGAGGGTGAGTAAATGATGAGAGCGTTTTCATTTTTGGGTGAAATATTCCTTTAAGGACATTCATACTTTTGACCAATATATCATTTTGAAACTTTTTTTGGGTCACCGCTTTGATGTCAAATGTAAAATCTGGGTCTCAGCAGTCTTAGTGGAATTTAAGTTATCAATACAGAAACATTTTCTCTTTCCACTCTCTCTAGAGATGAACAGAGGTTGATGACTGCTGTGTCCATGTTTCTAGAAATAGTGCAAAAGAATGATTTCCCTGAGTTCCTCACTACCTACCTTAACCTGGACCACACATTCCTTAGCTCTCAGAGCCTACATGACAAGGGACAGATGGACGGGCCACCCAAAGCCAGGCTCTAACACAACATACAACATCATATTAAAGTCTAAAATGAGTATTATTTGTGACATAATAATAGCACCATTAATACAAATCTGAGATCCAGTTATCATGAAAACATTTGCGAAATCCCATATGGAGACATTACCATTAGCTCTAAAATATTACAAGGTATAAAGAGTACAGTTAAAATATGGCAACACAGGCAGGTGGAGTGAAAATTCCATCTCATTTAACAAACAAATACTACACATTTGGATGAACTTTAGCAGACCCTGAAAATTATTTTTAGATTAAACTGTTACATTCTACATTGTTCAACCAACTGAATTAAAAACAAAGAGAAGTATATCACAGTATTGTTATTTTGTTTTATTTGTAACTGTGTGAGTGTCAAATGACAGAACATGTTCTCAGAATTCAGACAGTGGTATGCTTGGAGTCTTGTAGTATGGAAAAAAATGAAACCGAAAGGTTAAAACCAGCATGAGAGAACCCAACAATGAGTGGGAGAGAAATAAAATAAGCCAAACAAACCCAAAAGAAATAGTCACAGTAAAAGCCACTGCCACCTCGAAGACATTCACTGAATAACCGAAATGCAGCAGAGGATGTAAGAGAAAAATAACGAGATGCACGCCTGCCTCTCCTCTGCACTCCAGGTGGCCTTTCAATTGAATCTACTATCAGCTTATTGGCTGAACATCATAGTCTCCTCTAGACAGCCATGTTGAGCTTCGACTGCTGGTTCCCCCTGATGGCTGATCCTGGAACTGCTTTATGCCCAGCAACACACTCCCCCTGACCTCCCCTCTCCCCCAGTACCCTCGCAACAGGTGCCGTTATCTGCATCTAAAGGTCCGCCCCACAGGTTTGGCACAAGACCACGTTAGTCAAACCAGGACCAAAAATATTGCTCCTCTTGATATTATTCCATTCTCTTTAATATTCTTTTATATAAATTACACTTAAAAACATGAGAAGCAGATGCATTTGTCTGATAAACATGAATTAGGCCAAATGAGTTCATTGTGACCATCTTCCTCAAACATTTTCTCTGTAATACCATTTATTCTGTTCTAGCTCAAAAAACGCCATTGGCCATATATATATATATAAAAAAAAAAACAACATAGGAAGAAAGAAAAAATAAGGAGTAAAACAGGTATTTTCCCCTATTGCTTGCTCGGTCCAATGAGTGGAAGCGAAGGCAGAAGGTAACTGTGGTCTCATTAGTGCAGTAGAGTCTGAACCTCCGTGGGGCGTATGGTCTCAAAATGCGGACGGCCACTAAATGGCCTCCCTGCTCCTTCCTAAAAAGCTCACATCTCATTGGGCATGTCCTCGTGGTCGCAGGGTGACAGGTCTCCATTGGTAGTCACTGCAGAGTTGTCCTGGTATCCAGGGGGCATGAAGGCCAGGGCGTAGGGGCAGAGACTGTGGCATGATGCACGGTATGAATCGACAACTTTCTCCTGCTGCGAGCCCAGACTGCCATCCCTCAAAGCCTGGAGTACACCTGTGCACGTCTAATATTCAATCATAAAAATATAAGAGATGTAGCTAATGCTTTTCATTTGAAGTGACATCAATTTGATACTGTTCTCTTTATAGAAACAATACCTGAATTGTTCTGCCTGTCAGAGACTCATTCAAAGAGGTAGCCAGCTCAGCAGCCATGCCCTCAGAGGAGGGGTCAAGACAGACCATCATCTTAGCAGCTGCATACATAAAGGGGACACTTGTTTTTAACAACACAATTCCCCATAAACAGCTCAGAACATTTCAACTCATTCTTGGCTTGGGGCTTTAAAGTCCGTGAAACAGCATTTGTAATGCATTTTAATCTGGAATGTGTTTTTCCTAGCAAAACAGATAAAATGATTGAGAGCTGAAATTGATTATTCATTAATGAAGGTAGATCTGACTGCGTGTTTGCATTTTGCAATTTATAATAAAGGACCATCTCTAAAAACTAGCAGCATCCACTTTTATGTAGGATTTCTGATGTCAAGACATGAAGTTCACCCTCGCGAGATTCCAAACAAGCCCAGATGGGATTGTGACAGAAATAAAAGTACTTTACAGCCTATGTTATGTGCAACTTAATTACAACAGAAGCACTTCAAGTCTTAACTATCACAAAATGTTTTTCTTCAGCACATGTGGAATTCAAAGCGGTGCTAGACGCTGGTGTTGATGCGAATCATGAACGTGGTTTTATGACTGTTGTAGCAAAGTAGATAGCCACAGTATACTGGTAGATTAACATTGCGGAAGGATGAGAGTTTAAGAGATTTACTGCCCAATGCAATAAATATGCAACCTATTGGGGCTTTTCCACTGCATGGTACAACTCAACTCTGTTTGCTTTTTTGGGGTTTTCCAATGTGGATAGTACCTGGTACCTAATACTTTTTTTGGTACCACCTCGGTCGAGCCGATACTAAATGTGACGTCAAAATCCTTTTGATAACTGATTGGTCAGGGATAATCATGACTACCAGCGTCACTGGATTTCCGACACGTGACATCAACACGCTAGTTTTAAAGTTAGTAACAGCGATAACAGTATCAATTGTTCAAGTGACATTCAAATTGTGAAAAAAGAAATGGTTGTGTGCAAAACCACATCGTGGTCAATAAACAAGGTACAGGCGGTCCACTCATTAGCGATGAGCGAAACGATAAAGTCTCTCAAGAAGTGTATCAGCTGTTGGCCGCACACGGCTACCACCGGACCTACCAACAGTGTTTTGAAAAAATTTGCAAGTGACTACAGACCTATCAAGAAATAGTGGAAGTGTTTCGACCAAATGGACACTATCTGATCCGGTGAGCAATGGGAGGGAGAGTGGCCGGGACTGGCGTTGATCCACGATGGAGGATGGTATGTTTTGTTACGTTAACTCTATACTCTGCTTGAATGCTTCACTTTATTTAGTTGACCAGCAACTGGAAGCTTGCTTCTAAAACAACCAGGCCAATTTAACTGTTACACTTGTGTAAAATCACCATGCATCAAACTGCAGTACAATGAGTTAGTAGCTAACAGCTAGCGGTCATGTTATTGTTTTAGTCAGTTTGTGTCATGTTTAAAATGATGTCACGGCAGCAGAGGCGGCGCAACTATGATGATCAGCCTATAATCCCACCCACATTGATGCGGCACTAAACTGCAATGGAAATGCAAGCTCAGAAAAGTTAAGCGAGTAGAGTTGAGGCGAGTCAAACCGCAACGTGCAGTGGAAACGTGCCATATGTGGGGACTAGTTCTTTCAATTAGTCAAGTCATTTTTATTTGTATAGCACTTTTCACAGCACACATCATTTCAAAGCAGCTTTACAGAATATCATGCATTAACAGAAAATGAAACCGTAAAATCTATAATGTCTTAGAGTCATCATTGTGTAGTTTCCTAAAAAACTATTGTGAATTGTGTTTAAAAATAAGTAATTAAATAATAATTGTATTTAAAAACCCAGTGAGCAAGCCGAAGGTAACTGTGGCAAGGAACACAAAACTAAGATGTTGGTTAATGGAGAAAATTGTCAAACTCCCACTTTGGAAAACTTTTAATGTTAATTGGTGCTATTTTAGTATATTTCTATCTTTAGTCTGTGGAAGGCTCTGTTTGGAAGATATTCATAAAATGCTTAAATTTTGTTATGTTTTCTTTCTTAAGAGGTTTTCAGCATCCTGATTCATGCATCCTTCACAAAGACGAATCTGCCCGATTCCAGCCTTGCTGAAGCACCCCCAGATCATCACCGCTCCTCCACCAAATTTGATCAGTGATGATCTGGGGGTGCTTCAGCAAGGCTGGAATTGGGCAGATTTGTCTTTGTGAAGGATGAAAACTTGCTTCCTTCTGTTCTGACAATGATCCTCAACTCTGAGGGTTGGTTTTTCCAGCAGGACAATGTTCCATGCCACACAGACAGGTCAATCAATGTGTGAATATGAGCTTGTTTTCTTTGCATTATTCAAGATCTGAAAACACTGCATCTTTTTCATTATTTTCACCAGTTGTCATTTTCTGCAGATAAATGGTCTAAATTTTTTCCAGAGCTGTATGTGTCAAATTTTCTCACTTTCAAAATCTGATTAAAAATGTTAATGTTAACCAATAGCTCGTCTAACGTCACCAAGGCTGCACAAGTAAGTAGGTTTTCTAGGCAGAACAAGCTATAACATTTTCATAAAAGATTACAGAAGCAAACATTTCATCTTTGAAATAACATGCATGGATTTATCGTGCACAATAAAAAGAGTCTACCTAACTTTGTGGCAGTTTCCGAAAGCATGAACAACAGTTATGGGTACCTGCAACTCTGTGTGGTATTGAATTGGCATGCTTGCTCAGGAAGTTCTGGTTGAAAGTCTTGGGGTCACTCTCTCCAAACAGTTTTGTGATCTCCTGCTTCAGAACCGTCTGCACTGCCTCTGTCATGCCCTTACTGTCAGACACTAAAAACAAGACACCAATCTCAGTTTGCTTGCTTTTATGCTTTTGAGTGTTAAAATATTCTTTATATCGACAAGGCTGTATGTCACTGGCACATTTCTGTACCTCCTTTGAAGAATCGCACTAAACACTGATGGAGCCAGGGGTGATCAGGGTCCAATGAGTAAGCCCTCTTGATCGACTGCAGCATCAAAAGATACTTTTCTACAAACACACACATCATGAGTATTGAATCACTAAAGACATAAACAGGGTTCCCAAACCTTTACATGGACACCAAAAGCGGCGTATTGTTTGAAAGTGGCATTCAAAAGCCACTTACTGTGAAAAACCTGAAATAAACAGTTTTCTTAAGTGCATGTAAACGTGGTCATTATTTCTCTAGTCATTTGTAATTACTGGATATATTCTTTAATTGATTACAAACACAAAGAGCAATTTCTAGCCAATGAAATAGTTATGTTCACAATATAATTTTATTTTCCATTTTAAGATTTTATTCATTACTATGACGTTGTGAGGACTGGAAATCACAAATTTTAAATTGCCTGATATTTTCAGGTTTTCCATGACCTTGGGGAACCTTCTATATGTTATGAATCACTTTGAGGAGTCAGTCAGTGTGCTCACCTTTCCTGAGGTAGATCTCAAAGGCCAGCAGGTGCGTCTCTATTTTATCCTTTACTAAATTCTTCAGGGGAGTCAGAAACTTAACTGCTTCTTCTAAAGGATTCTCAACCTAAAGAAAATACATACCATCATGATTCTCAGCTGAAGGACAAACATTTCAGATGAACACAATCAGAATACTTTCCAATATTCTTATATATAGACTTCCACTAAAGATCAAGAAATTTCAACATACACACCTTTGCCAGTTTTTCTGGTATGAGCTCCTCTTTAGGTCCTCCTATCTCCTCTTCGTCCTCTTCCTTTTTCTTCTTTTGGTTTTTTAGCTGTTTCTCTTTTTCAGCATTCTTCTTTTCCTCCTCTAACTGAGCTTTCTTTTGAGCACGTCTCTGTTTATTACGCAACTTCTTCAGCTCTTTGTCTGTCAAGTTGTCTACAGGAGAACCACAATAGTTTAGAAAACAAAACACTTCATTATAACCTGTTTTTGTGTATTTTGAAACTGATTGTGAAGTTTGTCCAAAAAGCAAGGCTGGTCCCTCTGAGGTTTAAATGTGTTTTGAATCAATGAAGGTACCGTTATCAGCTTGTGACTCCTTGTTGTCATCAGAGAGTGGGTTATCGTGAAGGCTGAGGTAGATCTCGATGGCCGTGCGTGCTGCCTTGAAGTAGAAAGGATGCATGCGCAGCACATCCTCCAGTTTGAGCAAATCCACATACGAGCACAGCGTCATCTTCCGCGTGCAGTATGTGTGGAAGTCAAACTGGTCATCTGTTATCTCCACAAAATGCTGTAAATGACACCACATGAAGTAAAAGTAATAACTTAAAAGATCTCAACATTGAAGATGAACCAATGCTGCTTGGAACTTAGGAATTATCTTTGTGCTTAAACCAACAGATTTAGCACAGACAAGGGTGCTCACTATTGGCCCACTAGTTCTCAAACTCAATATTTTAAGGTGAACTAAACCTCAGAGAGTATCTGATGCTGTGGCCCTAATTAAGGATGGTACAAAGGACTCACTCTCTCAATTTCATGGCACTTCTTCAGCGCCTCTCCGTATTTGTTCAAGGATTTGTAGGCCAGAGCGCATTCCGTCTGGAACCACATACACTGCATCTCATTCAGATTCTCTACCGCAGATGTACCTTCCTGCAGGAAAGACAAAAATTTTATACAAATCACAATAAATTATCAGAGATAGAAAACACTCAATTTATCTGTTTGCACAACCAATGGAAAACAGGGGGAGTTGTAAATAGCCACGGTATTGCCAAGATGGACATCAAATGAACTGCCTTAAAAGGGACACTAAATGGTGTTATTATACAACAATTGTGCATGTGACTTACCCGTGTGAACTTGGAACACATCTCCTCTGCCTCCTTGATAAGTCCAGCCTTGAGCAGATACTTGGCGCACTTGGAGTTGATGAAGCGGTCAGCAGTGTCAAGAGCCTGGGCCTCGTCCATCCAGCGAGCAGCTTCACGGATGTTACCCGCATGCTTTCAAGAGAACACAAGCAAGAGTGAGACGAGGAAAACGGTCACTCAGCTGTTCTTTTTAATATCTTCTGTCTTGGGAAAGAACATTGTGAAACACTCTACAAACTACTTTTAATTAGTGTTTTACCTTGTATATCTTCGCTTTGACAAGGAAGAGCTCTATGAGGGTGGGGGTGCTCTCAATGGCTGCGTTGATGTATTCTAGGGCAAGTGTCTGATTGCCGATATGGTTGAAATGCTGGGCCAGGAAATACTGAACCCACAGTAGAGAGGTGGGAGGCTCTGTTTTCCCATCATCTAAAAATCACATTTAAAATGTGCTGTCAACATTCAAAACACTAAAACATTTGGTACTATCTACCATTACTGCTTTACAACTGCCATTTATAATTAAAGAATAGAGCCATATGACTTACAATCTTCTGAGAAAACAAGCAGAAATGCTAAAGATTGTACTTGCCACTCTTTTGCTTATAAGGAAAGTGAGGGACCTTGGGCTGTCAAGTTACAAAAATTACAACAACAAAAAGACACCTTAAAAGTAACAATCTATTCCAAGCCTTCTTAAGCCATATAGTAGCATTAAATGAGGAAAAGACAGATATTTCCTGAAAGTCTTGCCATCCAATTTAGTGTTCAATTCAAACATGTCCCCATTAGACCAAGTGCTGTGTTGTCACTAAATGTTACATCGGTAGATCATGTAAATGTGTTTTTATGCATTACAATCTTAAAGGTGCACTCAGTAAGATTTTAGCTGGCTCTTACTCATGCCGTCGGTCCCAGCAGTAATTGTGGATTTGGATTCTAAACTGACACCCATTGAACTGGATACTGGGAGTTTGTTTACCAAGTGCTGCCGCTTCACACCGAAGATGTTTGTTTATCTTCTGGTTTTGTACTTTAAATCTGTGTTTTCTCCCATGTTATACACACATCCCTATATTATTGACATTCTTGGATCTAATCCAAACTAATTTTGCACGCTGGATTGTGACCGGAAAGTTGCGACTCGTTAGCTCTCTGCCAGCAGAGACCGCCGCGTGCTTGCGCTTGTCATTTGTTGTCGTGCCGTTTATCCGTGAGAGTTGCAGGTTGTAGCGGTTTGTTTTATGGCTTCAGCAGGACCTCTTGTTTGAGGATTTTATTTTTACACTTGCACTCATTATGTTTTTTCTGGTGAATCACACTACTACTGATCAATATAATACTCTGGACTATACTGTTGACTTGGGCTCCGTTGTTTTTTGCAGTAAGAATATTTTGTTATAATGTTAAACTTAACATTCAATGAAAAATATCAATCTAATTACATGCATATACTATATACATATAAAAATAAATTTCTAAAACTAAACCGGGCCAGCAGAAAAAATCCTCACCATTGAGCCCTCCTTAAATGGAAAGTGTGGTCAGTACATTTTTAAGCATTTCTCCTCTTGTGTTCAATGGGGAAAAAAAAGAAGTCATATGGGTTTGGAACAACATACGGGTGAATAAATATCAGAATTTTCCTTTAATGTTAAACTACTCTTTTAAGTTTGCCCACATCTAAGGGCCTGTTTACACCTGGCCACTTAGCTATCCGATCATGAAAAGACAAGGTGTAAATGCCCTCAGAAACGCATTTGAGACGGATTGCAATCCGATCGCTCAGACCACTTCTGGAGGTGGTTTGTGACACATTCCAGGTGAAACTGGTCAAGTGTAAATGCATCTGGCTGTTGAAGTCACATGTAAACTTTACCCTGCCCAAACAACACTATGTCAGCATAGGAAAAATGCAAAACTTAACAGCTGTCACAGAATATTTAGATTGGGCTTGCATCGTGCAGTAAATAACAACAAAGAAAGAGATGAATGCATGTTGTAGGAGAGACAGAACTTTTTTCCTCATTTATTTGATCATCATCATCATCAGTCCCTTAGTCTTTAGACTATTGGGGAACCACATGAACTTGCAGCGGTTATCTCTCGCCACGCCTCTCTGTCCTCGCCCTTTCTCATTGAGTCATATAGTCGCAAACCTGTCCATTCACGGATGTTGAACTCCCATCTCTTCCTTTGCCCACCTCTTCCTCTTTCTCCTGGCACAGTCCCCTGCAGGATTGTCTTCGCAAGACCATTGGAATGTATGACGTGTCCAAACCACCTCAACTTTCGTCTTTTCGCGATAGACAGATCTTCGTATGGCCTGATGGATTGCCTGATTCTGTTCCTCACTTTTTTTCACAATTTGTGATGTGATCCTTGTAAGAGACGCCGAGGAGAATGCCTCAAATATTTATTTGATGCAGATCGCTGATGAAACTGAAACTAAACACTGACATGAGCGCAGCTGAAGCGCATGATGCGTCTTATATACGACAAGCCCCAAGAGTAAAAAAACAGCCCAAATACAGACATGTGCACGCTGGGCAAATTCACTTGGAATCAAATAAAGCACATCTTTTAAATTCACTGCCTGGAATTAGCATAATCACAGAAGTAAACTCAGTTTTATTTGCATGTAGCACGAGAATTGAAGATCGGATTTATATTCATTTGGCGGAGACACAATGATGTGGCCAACTGAAAATGGAATGAGCTTTTTCAATCGGATAGCAATGCGATCAGTAAAAACGCATGAAGTGCCCAAGTGTAAATAGGCCCTAATATTACTGAATTGGCATCAATTCATCGGCACACAGTTCACATAAAAGCTTTCATGTTTACATGCTGAGCATTTACTCACCATTTTGGTTGAACATTCTACAGGTTCTCAAACTTTTTTCAAAGCCCACAACTAACTCCTCAATTATTGCCGCCTGAAGAAGGTGAGAAGATGATATGATGTTACTCCAAGTGATGTCTTCTCTAATTTGTGGAGTACTGAGGTCCAGTACAGATTTCTACTGAGATATGGCCCCTATCTCACCTTGTCTTTATGAGGGTAGATTGATTTGAGTGTGGTAAAGACAGGCGGGCATCCTTTGCTGAAGTTCATCCGCAGGTACCGATCCAGACACTCTCTAAACTTCTCGCCTACAAGACCCAAAAGCAGTCATGTACACAGACATTATATGAGCAGAACAGCCCAATTTTTTTTTTTTTACAAGATTGGCACAGACCTGTGAGGAAGCTGAGAGGAAGTCTTCTTGGCACCAAGCCTTTAGGATACTTAACCCAAGCATCTTCATAGATTTTCTGTCTCTCCTCTGCACTCTCTGAAAAAACATAACACATAATAAGAAAATTGCCAGGCTTTGCTGTGTTTACTGTCAATAAGAATCTGAACAAATATGTGTACTTGGTTTGAGTGCTTTCTCTAGCCCTTGATAGTAGCTCCAGTTCTCAGGGTTTCTCTCCAGCAGTCGCTGATAGACCTCTGTAGCTTCACCAGCCCGATCCAATTTCAGAAGAAGCTCTCCTACAGACATAGCCAAACACATTGCTCCAGTAAAACTGTGACAGCACAAAATGTCCATGACGTCATGCTCTCGGAAAAACAGCCATACATTTTTGGAGTGACATTAGAGTAAGTAAATAATTACAGAATTTTCAATACAAGTTAAACTCAGTCAACAGCATTTGTTTCATAATGTTGCTTACCACAAAATTATAATTCCCACTCCAGGTCTCCTAAGCAACCAAATTGGCCTGGTTGCTAGGGAGACTAGTCACATGGGGTAACCTCCTCGTGGTCACGATTAAGGGTTCTCGCTCTAAATAGGGCACATAGTAAGTTTTGCATAGATCACGGAGAGTAGCATGAGCCTCCACATGCTTTGAGCCTCCGCAGTGTCATGCACAATGAGCCACGTGATAAGATGCACGGATTGACGGTAGCAGAGGCAACTAGGGTTGAAACGATTAGTCGACATTATCGACAACAAACATTTTCATTGTTGAATAGTCATTTGATCTCATTTAACATAACATGAGATCATACAAAACTCTAACGACACGAGAGAGGAACACAGCAGCTCGCGCCTGACAAAGAAAACACACGTCCGATGCACTCTAAACTTTCCAAACAGCTTCAGGTGATGTACATCACAAAATATAACTGAATTTTATGGAAAAATGCAAAATAAGGAAATACAGAAGCACTGTCATCGTGAAATAAAGCAAAGCCGGATCTAGCATTGCACTTAAGCAAAACCTGCATGTCAGAGCATCTAAAAAGCAAACAACCTGGCATTATATATTTAATGCATCCTTTATTAAAGTTCAAATAATAAGAAAGTGCATCATAAACAAACGACAAAAATTTCATTTCTCTGTGCGGTCACGTCTATGAGTTGCGTGAAGGGGGAGAGATTGAAACTGCACCTGACTGAGGCACCCTCTGGTGTGGGGACACCCGTCCCTCATGCACGTTTGCTGTAGTTAGATCAATAACGTGATGGATTGCGACGTATTGAAACATAATATACTGTAGCCTATGTGTCACCTGTGTATCTTATTGTGAAGTAAATAGGCGATACGCAGCTCTGTTAAGAAGATAGAGTTTGTTTCTGTGAGTTAAAGATGGATCGAAGTGAAAATAAAGGGAGAGAGAGAGAGAGAGAGAGAGAGAGAGAGAGACAGAGAGAGAGAGAGAGAGAGAGAGTGGTCTTAGCCCATTATACACAGCAACAAAGATTTTGATCAGTCTTCTTTGGCTTGTTTTCCAAAAATCATATACCTAAAACTCCTTTAAATCAACGTACATTTACATTAGCAGATATACTGCAGAAGAAAAAAATAGTTATTGGAGAATGTTGAATACAATATTTAATATTTAATATTTAACTATTTTAAAATATCTAAAAACAGCCTACTTAAAACAAGATACATTTACCTGAGAAGCAACATAAGATATTTAGAATTGCTTTTAGAGAATATGTGGAAAACAAGACAAAAACGATTGATTACAATAGTTTTTTTGCAGAGAATTTTGACTGAGTTAAACTTAATAAAAAAAGTTTTTTTCTCTTGGAATTCAGTAAATGTAATTTAGAGATATTTTTAAAAGATGATTTTGTGCTCTTTATTGTTAATAAGCACATTTAATGCAACCTTCTAAGTTGAGGCACAAGCACAATAATCTGTTAAGAGCTAATGATTAATTGTTGCAATAATCAACCGAATAGTCCAATAATCATTCTAATAATCGTTAGAATAGTCGATTATTAAAATAATCGTTAGTTGCAGCCCTAGAGGCAACTGAGACTTGTCCTCCGCCACCCGGATTGAGGGGAGTAATGGCACCACCACGAGAACCTACCAAGTAGTGGGAATTGTGTATTCCAAATTGGGGAGAAAAGGGGATTCAAAAAATGTATTATTTGAGCTGTAAAGTTGTTTTAATTGTTTTTACAGGATGGCAAGGTTTATGTTTTTGTGTCATTATGGCAAAAGTGGTAAACGGTTAAGTTGTAAAATTGGATATAACTGTACTTAAACAATTTTTCACACTACAATCATGTTAACACGCATATCATTTAAGTCTTGTGGCTATACTTTTGAAACAGTGGGTATTTTAACATTTACAGATAGGCCCCCATTCACTTCCACTGTAAGTGCCTCACTTTTTCTAATAATATTTTTTTTTGTTTTGTTGTGTAATCAACATTATGCCACAAATGCTGTCGATTGAGCTTAACTTGTATTGAACCTGGAATATTCCTTTAAGAGCCATTGGCTCCCTGATCATTTGTATTATCTGAAGCCCTACTAAGTTCCCTCAAACAAACAAACAAACATACCTCGCGTCTCCTCCACAGCCAGTTTGTCACAAACTTGTTTTTCAAAGTTGGTCAAGTGATCGAGAGCTTCTTTGAAAAGTCCAGCCTCCCTCAACAGCTGATTCTGATACAGCAACAACTCACTGTACTCGTAATCCACCTTATCCGGAGATGTCTGAAAAGCACACAAAAACACACAACACATTGGAATCTTCTTAAAGCAACAGTCAAGAGAATCAAACACAATGTACTGCACGTGCCACTCTTGAACTGAAATGTTTTAAATAATTTACAGTACGTTGAGGCTAAAATGATCCTCTCATTTGTTATCTTCAGTATACCAAGCTAAAAACAAACAAACACAATTACCTCGTATATCACTTACTAAGCCATCTTGCCTTAGAAATGTGCAAAAGTGAACTGTCCTACTTTGTGTGGATGATGCGATTGACAGGGAAAGGTGAAAGAGACCTGTTGTGTTTTGCGAAATTCTTCCACAATCTTTGCCGCCATCTCATAATCTTCCAGAAGGTGATATGCAATGGCATAGCCAATCCAGGACGCTCTCTGAGCTGGCCGCAACTGCAGTAACTGGTACCTGGTCTCCTGTGAGAAAAATGAGATATAGTTTCCACAGAACATCATTGTTCCTGACACAAAGGCTCACATTCAAAATAATTTACCCTATAACCTTCGAGGTCTCTCATTTGGATCTGCAGCAGTGAGAGATCTCTGAGGATTTGCAGATTGTCTTTGTCCCATTTCAGAGCATTCCTGTAGCACTTGATGGCCTCGTCATACTTCTTATCTGAGCGCTGAAGCAAACCGTAAACGTGCCAACCTGAGGAGGAGGAGTTAAGGGCAGGAAACAGCACTGCGAATATCTCTTAAATTATGCTAAAGGGTAATCCCTGACATACGGTGCCAGACAACTGGAATTAAGGGTCACAAAAGTGCCTCATACTGTCATTGGGCTATGTCAGGACAGGGCACAGCTGAGAGGTACTTTGACAGTGCTTTTCACAATTTTGCTGACAGTGGGAAAGTTTTAAGGATACACACATGACTCTTCAGGTCATTTCGTAAACCTCTTCGCACTAAATCATATGCCTCCTCCTTTCGGCCCAAGCAGTTCAGAGTCAGTCCCTTCATTGCTAGGGTTTCTGAAGGAAAAAAGTCAGACATGGACAGAAAGTGTGTCGATTGTGTGCTCTGCAACAAATGTAATTTGTCAGAATTAAAGGGATAGTTCACCCAAAAATGAAAAATAATTTACTCAATTTCATGCCATCACACATGCGTATGATTTCTTTCTTCTGCTGAACACAAACGAAGACAATGCAAGTGAATGCTTATCAGAACTTTGAAGCACCAAAAAGCACATAAAGGCAGCATAAAAGCAATCAATAAGACTCCAGTGGTTTAGTTAATGTCTTCTAAAGCAATCCAGTTGGTATTGGGAGAGAACAGACCAAAATATAACTACTTTTCACTGTACATTTAGCCATTGCAGTCTCTAGGCACAATCATGATTTCAAGCTCGATTACACTTATTAATGCTTGACGCATGCACAGAGTGCTAGATGGCGCTAGGAAGAATCAAACTTGAAATCATGATCACAAAGGAGACTGTTGTCAAGTTGTAAAGTGAAAAATGTGTTATATTCTGGTCTGTTCTCACACAAAACTTCAGAAGACGTTGATTAAACCACTGAAGTCATATGAATTACTTTTATGCTGCCTTAATGTACTTTTTGGAGCTTCAAAGTTCTGATCACCATTCACTTGCATTGTATGAACCTACAGAGCTGAGATATTCTTCTAAAAATCTTAATTTGTGTTCAGCAGAAGAAAAAGTCAAATGCATCTGGGCATGAAATAAAGAGTAAATTTTAATAATTTTTGGGTGAACTATTCCTTTAAGACAGATGAACATACTCATTAAAATATCTCCTTTTGTGTTCCGCATAGGTAAGGAAGTCATATGGGTTTGAAATGACATGAAGGTGAACTTTCACTTAAGCGAACTATTCCTTTAAGAGAAAATTATGAGATAAATGCTTGACACACCTACTAAATTTAAACTGAATGAGGGTGGTCTTACCTCCGTGTTCGGCAAACTTTGGGTTGGACAGGATCTGCTTGCAAAACTTGAGACCATTTCTGTACTGCTTGTGTTCGTAGCATCTCTACAAGACATATAACAGGAATAACATGCTCTTTAAAAACACTTTCACTGCATCTTAGCCTAAATTAATATCGGTAAAGGTTTTGTAAGCAATCTACATCTTGTTAACCTTTCAAACCAGAAACATCAAACAAAACCACAAAGAAAGTGTGTAACACGATCAGTACTGAAATTTCAAAATCAGGAGACTCAGAGTATGATACATGTGTGAATCACCTTGGCACCCTGTAGAAGAGATGAAAGTACACAAAGGCTGAAGTGAACTCTTGCAAAGACATGCACTGGATCTTTGCCAGTAAAAGGATTCGAAAAGTGAGCCGAACCTTTTGTATCAGTTACCTTAAAAGAATAGTTCAACCAAAAATGAAAATGTTCTCATTATTTACTCACCCTCATGCCATCCCAGACGTGTATGACTTACTTTCTTCTGCTGAACACAAACAAAGATTTTTAGAAGAATTTCTCAGCTCTGTAGTTTCTCACAATGCAAGTGAATGGTGACCAGAACTCACATACTCACAAAACCACAAAGGCTACATAAAAGTAATCCATAAAACTTCAGTGGTTTAATCAATGTTTTGTGAAATGATATGATAGA
The DNA here is from genome assembly GCF_025860055.1 of Xyrauchen texanus. NCBI lineage: Eukaryota > Metazoa > Chordata > Actinopteri > Cypriniformes > Catostomidae > Xyrauchen > Xyrauchen texanus. Next base: position 15,079,237 of record NC_068294.1, read on the forward strand.
TGTGGACTTAAAAATATATCTGTTTCACACCCACACCTATCACATAACTGTGAAAATGTATTTTATGCTGCCTTTGTGTTATTTGGAGCTTCAAAGTTCTGGTCACCATTCACTTGCATTGTGAGAAACTACAGAGCTGAAATATTCTTCTAAAAATCTTTCTTTGGGTTCACCAGAAGAAAAAAAGTCATACACATCCAGGATGGCATGGGGGTGAGTAAATGATGAGAGCATTTCCATTTTTGGGTGAAAATATTCCTTTAAGGACTTATTTATTAATTTCATGTTACTCTTTTTTAATGTAGTTCACCGTGCTTCTAAAAATGCCCACGGCAGGCCCAGGAAGAAGGCTATGAGATTACAAACACTGGTCACCACAACAGTTCAGATGTACAAATGTGCATTCAGCCAAATATCAACATAACAAAATTGTGAAGGAATGCCCCTCTGGCTCAAGCATGATTAACAAACCCCTTTAGCACTGCTGTTTGCATCGTTTCGATGACTTCTATGAGTGAGCAGTGAGCCTGAAAAATTAGACTGTTTGAAGGAGCAGATGTTTGACAGCAAAAAATAAACAAGTCAGATGTAGGCTATGTCTAACTTAATTTGCACCAGGACAACACAAAATTAACCATTTGTACTAGTATTACATGCTAAATGAGATCAATGACTGTGCAAACTAATGTTGAGCCATTATACCCTAAGAACGTCATAAACACAAAAGAGCACCATTGGAACACCTGAAACTAATATAAGTCACTAGGGAATAAATCAATTTCAAAGTATTTTCTATTCAGCTCAAAACCAAGTAAGCTACATACCTAGACAGCTGAGATAACTTCGAATGAGCACAAAATAATGACCAACAATGCTGCCTAGGTAGACAGCTCATTAGAATAATTAACGAACCACAAAACAAGGCAGGACACTTTTTAAACGGAAAACCATTTGCAAGATTCATGCAGTTGGATCTGACAGCAGCTTTGAGGCGTGGCCTTGTACAGGTAAAAATGCCACTGTTCAAATTACACACTGTACTAAGACTGTGCATTTGATGCTATGTTTTTCCCAATACAGTGTGCTGAATTAGTCTTAAGACTAACATAACTGTAGACTTCCTGATTTCGTGTTTATTATGCCACCTTTATGTTGCTTAACGCACCGCAACATTCTAATAACTTGTATGGCGAGTGGTCGGCTAACAGATTAACCGTTGTTTTTATAACATACATTCTCATCTAAAACTCTTTTAAGTGTACATGTTATTGTTGGTGAAACTATAAGCTGAGGTTTTAAGCAGTGTTTAATGTTCATTTCGGCGATATGGTTTTCAAATCACACACTTTGGGATAAACGTGCTAAGGCAGTTAGCAGTTCTGTATGGTGCAAGTTATGCTCTCAAAGTGCGTGAATGTGCACGAGCTGATAGTCATGTCACGAGTATTAGAAACAAATGCGCCCCAAATACTTCAAGAGGTCGCAAAAGGTTTTAGTGGGTTTAGCGTGAAGTCAGCGGAGATGGATCCTGGCTAAAATAGGAAAGCGACTGACACACGCTTGCTTTCTATTATTAACAAGCTAGTAGCGATCGTTTGCAGATTTCCCCAACTTACCAATATTCTCTTAAAGAGAGCGTTCTCCTTCGGCGGCAGAGTGATCGAGGGCATGATGCTTCTTGAGTGGAGATCACCGTGACTTTGCTAATCATGAATCGGAATACGCGATCCTCTGGCCGGGTTGTCTGCAGTATCCTAAAACCCCCCGAACTTCGCTGTCTGGGGCTCCTCGCCTTCACGTGGTGACAGCAGGCCCCCCTTCAGAACCAAAATGGCGACGCTGCTTCTCTCCGGGTCAAACGGTGAACCGCGCATGCGCCGAGTGTGCAGCATTTCCGAGGCGAAGATGGCACGGTCGAAATAACGTGCTTTAAGGGAATATAGGTGCATGGGTATACACATACCTCCTATGTATATATTATCATACTGACAGTACAATAAATTACACGATCAAAAATATATTATATATATATATATATATATATATTGATTATGAAGTACACACTGTAGTCGCTAGATGGCACTATTATTCGTCACACGAATGTACGTTTTCAGTGTTAAAATTAATATATATGAAATTAACATTCTCTAGGCAACGGAGTCTTTGAATATAACTGTCCTGACCATTAACATTTTAAAAGATCATCGTTAAGTGCGTTTCAATAAATGCATTTATATAATCGTAGAAATGTGAGAATTTGTGGTCCATGGTCGATTACTCTGTGCTACTAGATCGGTCAATCCAGTTGACAGGAAAGATAATCGAGCAAGGATTGAATCGAACAAGTTAGTGTGTGGGGATAGAAACGCTGTTAAAATGCTTCTCGGTCGGTTATTGTTGCGGACATCAGCTGTTAATAAGAGTTGGTACTACAATCCAACTATATTATGCGTAAATTATTATAACAGTATTCGTCCTATACGTTGTTAGCGAAGCGGTGTGGTCTGGCCTTTCTTAGTTTAGCAATACAGCAGTCTTGATGTTAAAAAATATGTAAATAAAACACTTATTTTAAAAGAGAGAATATTTTTTTTAAATAATGTTAATTTAGCGAATAAATTCGTTAAAACATGGTTTAAGTATTGATTTGTTTCTTGGTCTTTCAGTGGTTAGCAGAAATGCCTTCACTGCCTCCAAACGTGATCCTTCCTAGCCAAACATAAGAGTAGGGCTGGCGTTTGGAAGCACCATTTTCTTGTGGGCACTGGTAACTATTTTAATTTAAAATAGTTTTAATATTTAACTTGCACAAAGTTATACCTGTTTTTTGAGTTGCCTTAATTTTAAAACCTACTTTTGTTGATGCACTTTCTCTGTTTCCCAATAGCTCTTCAAGCAACACAGCACTGATGTGCAGGAGTACAAAATAAGGAATGGTTTAGAGTAATTCCTAGGGATGCGTAAGTTAAACCATTACAATCTCCTTATTCATTGTCATTCAGATTGGTTTTACAGAGTAAAGGGGTACAGACAAAGTGCACAACTCAATTTCAAAATTGTACCTTTAGGTTGGGGTGCAAGATTTGAACCCGATGTTTGCAAAGACAGAAAATGTATGACTGCAGATTTATGCTTTTACATTTAAGGCATTTCGCTGACACGTTATGTGAAGTAATGTACTAAAGTACTTGCGTATAGTACTGAATAAAGTCATGATCCTATGAAGTACTTTTTTGTAATTGGCCTGTAATAGCATGACTATGCCATGATAATAAAGTATCGATTTGCCAGTGAGAATAGTCATTGTTTTGTTTTTTGTTTTCTTTGTAGGGCACTGACTGCTATGTTCTTTGTGGATCTGCCATTAAAAATGTAAAGTAATGTTTAACAAAGATGTGTATGTATTACTTGCTTTTAGTCTCTATACTGTTTCCAGCAATCATGAGTTAAAAAAAAATAATAACTTATAGGACAATATTTGTTTGGGCACAAAGGAAATTTAAAAATAAGTGTGCAATTCACTTTTCCTCCCTCAATAAATTCAGCTTGGTCATGTGATTTTTACACAAATCAATAATAGATGCATTCTTGAACATTAACATTTTATTTCAGTAAATGCTTGTCGACTGTCAATCTCCAAATAAAAGCACATGTGATGACAACATTCAGAATCCATAGTCACATCAACTTTCAATTTAGAGTTTTTTTTTTTTTTTTTCATTTTAATTGTAATCATACAATTGTCTTTGTCCATTGTACAGTGGAAAACTTGCATGGACACAAAACATGTATCTTAGTCAGTATACACAATGGTAAATCTCCCTGCAAAGCTGCTCTGCTTACTATACTTCACTAATTAATAGGAGAGTGTCCAGAGATGTGGCCTGTCTTATTACTAATTGTAGCCTTTCAACAGAATAGCATACTGTATAAACATGTATACTTGTAAAAAGAATAACTTAATAAAACATTCTAATGCAGTTAGTTGCCATAACAAAACATGAAGGCAGACATAATACTGCTAATGTGTGTTAAATGTAAGGTAGCATATAAATTATTTTTTGTGAATTTTGAAACTTCACATTTGTTGTTTTCAAGAATCAGAGAGAAGCAATCCATAAATGTATAAACCGTGTTGTGATCTTTACAGCTGTTTAACATTAGTGAGTTGTTATTAGAGAGCCCTTCAAAACACCTTAAGTGCTCAAAGATGATTTCATGAACGATCGCCCTGGTGTGAGGTGTTGCTGCTTGTGATATCAAAGAATGCATCATTTTATTTGACAGGTGTTCTCAGTAATTTTTCAGTGTGTGGTACTCTTCAAAACAAGGAGTAGCACACAAGGCAATGTTGCATGCCACACACATATATCTAGTGCTACGCCTCTTCTTTGTCCTGCGCTTGCTGGAAATGCAGACCTTGCAGGCACGTCTGGTTCTCCTGCCCTGTAATTCAGTCTGAGGGATTTCAGAAAGGAAGTGCCTGGCTGTCAGACGCAAGGGACTGTCCAAGGCAGGACGTCCCCCCCTGGGCGGAATCCGAGGTGTACTGTTCTCCTCCAGCAGTGCTCTCATCAGGTTCATTCGGAACTCTAGAGGAGTCATGACTTTGCCTATTGATAGCAGAGTACATGATTAGAGTGAAGAGGAGTGTGATATAGTACATAACTGGAAATTGCATTAAAGGAATATTCCACACAAAAATGACAATACTCTCATCATCTACTCACCTTTATGCTGTTTCAAACTTATTTTACTTTCTTCTGCAGAACACAAACTATGATATTTTCAAAGATTTATGATGATATATCCTAACAATGCAAGTTCATGGGGTTCAAAACTTCCAAGCTGCAAAGAGGACAATGGAAGTGGATGAAGTGTAATCGAGCATCAAATCGTGATTGCGCTAAGGAGATTACAATGTAGCTTTGTAGGTCCACACAATACAAGTGAATGGAGAAAAAGCACATAAATGCAGTATAAAAGTAACCCATAGTCTTTAACTCTAGCAGTTAAATCCATAATTTGGTCCTTTATTCTCATTATATCTCCACTGAAATATCTTTGTGTTCCGCGTAAGCAATAAGTTCATACGAGTTTGAGATGGCTTAAGGGTGAGTAAACGATGAGAGAATGATCATTTTTGGGTGAACCATTCCTATAAACAATATAAAAAGTGCTTCAAAAATAATATTTTAGGTTTGAGTGCAAATTTCTCACCAGAAAGTTGGCGGTGGACAATGAAACTGTTGAATATGGCCGTTTCAAGCATGTAGAAGAACATTTTCTTATACCACTTTGTGGTCTTCCTGGCACACTCTATAAAACTTTTCATCATGTCTGCTTTGTCCACAGCCCCCATCTTTTTATCATATTCTAGGATGCAGAGTGGCTTAATCTTTTTCTGCCCAGTGGTGTAATCAACCTTCTGTGAAACTGCCATGACAGATGCATGGACAGTGGTCAGGACGTGAACATCTCTTTTGTTGCACCATTTTACTGCCAACTGTGTTCCATTCTCTTGGTATTCCACTTGGCCCTTGGTCATGTTGTTGTTGGTGAAAGCTGGCATCCCCCTCCTGTTAGCCTGCACAGTTCCACAGGCCCCTGTGCCATGAGAATGGAGGAGTTGAAACAGTGTGGGACTGCTGTGCCAACTGTCCACATAAAGAATATGTCCCTTTGACAGATAAGGGGCCAGTAAGGTCATGACAACAGACCCAGAGATCCCAAGACTGGCATGGTGGTGGATGTCAGTGGTGGATCTTGTATATATAATCATATCCAGCACATAACCAGTGAGCACATCACGGAGAACAAAAAACTTCACCCCAAACCTATTGTTTTTTGCTGGAAAGGGTTGACGCAATGCCAGTCTTCCCTTCCAATTCATAATAGATTGGTCCACACAGAGATCCCTGTATGGCACAAAAACACTACGAAAGGAGGAAGTGATTTCAGTAAATACTCTTCTTATTTCAAACAGGGGGTCATCTACATCAGCCTTCACACTGTTGGCAAAGTTTAGGCAGCGAAGGAGCGAGAGGAAGCGGTCCTGAGAGAACAAAGTCCCGAAAAAAGGGGTCTGAATCATGGCGTCTGTACTCCAGTAGTCACGTAGGGACGATTTTTTGACGATTCCCATCAATAGAACTGTCACCAGGAATGTGTACATCTCCTTTATATCAGTTGACATCCATTTTGCCAGCTTTCCCTTTGAAGCAGTACATGTCTCATCCTGAAGCTGCAACGCATGTCGGTTTGTTTCTTGCACCAGTTCCTCCACAAGCTCCTCCGTTATGAACATTTTAAAACACTGGACCTCATTTGGAGCTGCCGGAGGGTTTTGCACCCCAGAATTAGTGTTATCAAAAACAACCCCAGGTCCAGGAGGAGTGAAATTACAGGTAGTTCTCCAGCTGGAATAGCTCACCTCCTCTGCTTCATCTGAAATCTTTGTCTCTTTCCCTCCATCGTTGAAGTCAGCCGCTTCATCCTCAGGACTCTCGAGAAGCACGATGTTGGAGGGAAGCTCCTCGCCATCACTGCTGCTCGAGTCACTGATAATTTCTTCCGAATTATTAAACAATTCAATTATCTCTTCATCTGTCAGTTGCTCCTTTTTAGGCGTTTTGCGGGACATTTTTGCTAAAGATCATGTCGAGTGTAAAAGCCGCACGCGAGACGTACCTGAATGTGACGTCACACTTCACAGGAAAAAGAAACATATTTAAATGCATTTTACTGTATGTTCGATATACCGGAGGTACGTATTTAAACATTTGTGTTTCCAATACCTGTACGTTACATTATGAGATGTGTAAGGGTGACGTCAGTTATTCTGTGCTATCATCCCATACCAGCCATGCTTGTTTACGTTTAGATGGGGGTGTCACCAGAGCAGAGCCCTTCTACCAATGGCAAGGTTAGCAAGCAACACAATTCTATGGGCAGGACCATAGACATATGGGCAGGACACTGGCGAGGAGACAAGAGGCCGTTTTTTTAAATATATTTATTTATTTATTTTTATTGATGTCTATGGAGGAGATGCTTCAGTGTGTTGAATAAACTGCTGTTGTTAGGAAACAGCTCATCACTTAAAGAATTGACCACCTGTCCGCTAAATATTTTACTCTAAACAGTCGTTTTGTAACGAACTAAGCGTGGTGTCTACGATAAAATAACCGTCACTTGTCTGTAAGTGAAGACACACTGACAAATTTGCGACAGGTAGATATCAGTTTACGGCTCTCTCATACTCTCTCATTTGTGTGGTATCAACAAACGGTGACGTACTGTCGTTACGCTCTCTTCTATGATAGAGCGGCGGAGATTATTATCTAAATATAAAAGATATCTGGTGTCACTATCTATCGTCTGTTACATATGAATATTATATATTTTTGATTATTTAGTTTTATGATTTTGGGACATGAAAATAACAAATTCCTTACAAACTGCATAGTTTAACAGTAAATGTATACACATACGTTAAATAATGTACATAAGGAATGAAAAAAAAAAAAGATAAAAGTTACAGATATAAAAGGCTAAAATTATAATGTAGCCTATCATCATTTACAGAAATACTTTAAAAAGGAAGCACAGTTTCACAGTCTTAATGGTTCACAGTCTGGATGTATTGCTTGATTTCCTTTTCAAAAACAATAATTAAGGGCTTTTGATTGCTAAATTTACTTCTGTGATTGTGAAATTAGGTAAATAGCAATAAAAGTGTATTTAATAGAATTCTCTCCTGTTGTGCTACTACTTTTAAAAACAAGAAGTATATCCATAAACAACAAGGAGAAAACAAAAAGAAATGTACGTTAGTAAAATCCCAAAAGTATATCCAAAATAAATGGATATATGAAGATAAATAAAGTTTTGGTGACCCCTGTAATAACATAAAAGTTAACAATCCAGGGTTTGAAGGAGATCCCGTTAATTTTCAATGATTGTAGTTTTACTGTTTAAATAGTATTTGGGTAGTTTGTAAAGGGAACATCGACTTGTGGAACTTTTATCCAAGTACTTCTGTAATTCTCTGAATGTCTGTAACATAAAATAAACAAGAGCGAGCCACTCTAAATATAAGTGTTTTGCTCTCAAGAACAGTGAATATTTTTTGTTCCTGCAACATAGTACAGAGAAAATATCACCATACAATTGGTTGAAAAGTTAACTTAGGTAATATTAAATGGAACAAAGAATAAGGCAGAACATGTTAAAAGGGTAAAAATACAAAACATAAATAAAGTTATACATAAATTAAGTTAACTAAATACAAATTTAATTAAAAGAGTGCTATAGTATTCAAATAATGTTTAATCTCTTTTAAGAATACATAGAAAGGATACATAGTAGGCTTAGTTTTCAAAAACTTCCATTAATGAATGTAAAATTAGCATGAAACAGTAAATTATGTTTGTAATAAAGCAAGCAATTTATTTTGTGGTAACTGACTCAAAATGCCCAAATATAATAGAACATTAAACTTATAAATGGCTCTTTAAAAAAAAAAAAGTTTCAGTTCAGTTTAGTTCAGTTTTCGTCAAATGTAGAGGGTAAACCTTTTCTAACATCTTGACATTATTTGTATTCATAAAGGACAACCAGACTTCTTCATTATTTTAATGTTTTATTTTGTTTCATGAATGAAGCAAAGGTTATAAAACCATTGACGATAACACCAGTGACAAATTCACATAAAAGATTAATTCAGACTAAAATGAATTAATCATACCATGAAATAATTTTACATTTTTAATACAAATCTTTCAAATAAACATTAAACAATGTAACACTAATTACATATTTAAATAAACCATGTGGAAAAAAATGATAGTTAATATGTATTTTGATAACTTTGACCTTGGAAGTTCTTCACATTGATATCACCAACAACATAAAATCAATGGTCAAACATTATTTTGTAATTATTTAAATAATGAATTACTTATTTTGTTTTGGTTGCCCTAATGCTTGACCTATGAAAACAAAATTAGTAAAAAATAAACTCATAAATAACTGTAAATGTCAAGGAAGTGTTGTAGCTGCAGGATGCTGATTGGTCAACAGCCATGCTTTATTCATGATAACAAACAGCTCGTACATACAGGGGCGTATGTATTAAACTTCTCTCTATTCTCAAGAATAGTCTTAAGCTTTGACTTAAGTGTCAAAGAGTAAGTCTTGTGTATGAGTGTGATCTTAATAGCAACTTTCAGTAAAGTCTAAGGCTGATTCTTAGGTGCTGACTGAGGTGACACTTAAGTGTTGTGCAATTATGAAAACAGTGATGTCGACCCAAAATGTCCGCCATCAAACACTGAATCAGCCAATAGTCAACCTGCAAGGGTAATATATGTCCGAGCTATGACATCATTAAATCACTCGTGATTTAATACAACACCTTATAAAACAATATTTTGGTAATAGTTTTTCCTGTTGATTAATTCTTTGATTAATAAAATGAGAAAGCCAAATTGTATTTCCGATATTTAAAAACATTATTCCACATCTTGCTGAATGTTGTCCTCAAACAATGTGCAAATTGAAGGCTACAAAAAATCTAAATGCTAAATCTTGCAATATAAATTGCATATGCTTTTCAAGTTATCAAAACAACATTTCTCCACAAGAACTATTTAAATCATGAAATGAAATGGTAATTAAAAGACATTTTTCAGTTAAGAATGGTTTAGTTTAGTGGTAAATTTGACATTCAACATATCAACAATATTTTATTGCAGCACTCCATTTGGTTGAGTGGCGTTGGTAAGCCTGTTTTTATTTGTATTTTTGTATTTTATTGTATTTTTTGGCCCATTTAAAGTAATAATGACTCACTTGCTGTTTTATGTCTTTAAGTTTATAATATTTGCAAATAAAAATATATCAGTCAAATGTAAGTTTTGAGCCTTCTGCAGTTCAAGCACATTGAACTGCAGAAGGAATCTGTCAAAGCACCTGACACCCCACACAAAACTATGAGCCCCCCCCATAGAAACATGTTTTCACTACTGTAAAGTGGTGTCACTGACAGAGATTGTAGTGCTAGTAGATATTCAATCGTAGTTCAAATAATTTTATATTATTTTAATCATTGATTTTTATAATTTAAGTGATTTTAGATTTTAATAATTAGTTGTTGCAGCCAGGGATGGATTACCGACCGGGCCAATGGGGCCAGTGCCCAGGGGCCCTTGACTGCCCATTGGGCCCCTTGTCTTGGAGATGCCCCTGCGCATAAACCCTTTTTGGCATGACAACCCTCCCAACAACTTTAGCATGAACTTTTTGGCATGAACCATGAAACCCCGAAACAACAATTGTAGGGGGGCCCTTAGAGATAATTAGCCCCAGGGCTTTTGCAAATCATAATCCGTCCCTGGTTGCAGCCCTCTAAAAATTTAGGTATGTAGCCCATCACATTTTTCAAATGCTTAATTCACAACAAAGTTTTAATGTATTCCTTAAATGAAAAAATATGCTGCAATTAAAAATGTATATTGATGGTACAAAACACATTTGCCCAAATTCCACTATCATAAGTCCAACACATCGTTTCTTTGTTGTAGAGTGTGTTGTCTCGTCTGAACACACTCATTGTGCTATTTAAAGGTGCTATATGTAAGATTGACAACAAGAGATTGAAATGGGTACTGCAGTCCAATTTCAAAATATTGGAGAGTTTTTTATATATATATATATCTATATATCTATATATCTATCTATATATATATATATATATATATATATATATATATATATATATATATATATATATATATATATTATGCTTTATTATCAACAAATAGCATATAGAAGAGTAATTACCATATTACAACAAAGGAACATATCACATGCTTCACAATACAATAGAAATAATAGAGTAAAAGAAAGAAAAATACAATCAGAGAATGTACATATCTATATATTGTTGAATAAGCATACATAAATACTTTCTGTATAAAAATGTTCAATAAAGAATATATTGCAGTTATTTTAATTGCTTTACTATTTGTAGATTTTGACATTATATCTATGCACGTTTTGATCTCCTTCTTCAGCACTGTAAAGTTGGGTTTGCCATTTGTGAATTTACATTTATGGATATGAAATTTACATAAAAATAAAATAACATTTATAAAGAAACCAGCATCCTTTGAGTAATGGTCCTTAATATAATAACCTAAAATCACATACTTATAGGATAAGATCATTTTTTAAAGATATTATCAGCAATGAATCTCTCAACATCATTCCAGAAACACTGTGTATTTTGGCAGGACCAAAACATATGAAAAATAGTTTCAGTGGAACTTTCGCAGAAAGAGAAATTTATTTCAATATCACTTTTACATTTTTGTAAAAATTGCTTGGTAGGATAGACTCTGTGAATATGAGATATCCTTAACCATATTTGTAAGGAGGAATGTTTGGGGCAAGGACCAATCTTGTGTCCAGTTTACATTATTAAAGAGATTGTTCCAATAGAATATAACAGGAGTAGTAGAGATATTTTCTTTCAGAAATGAGGATCTAATTTTATAATTGTTAGATTTTAACATGGAAAAGCAAATCAAACCAGCTGGCATATTTTCAGGTCTGGGAGGACAGACAGAGAGAGCAGACATATAGACACCATTTCTAAAAAGCATACCCACCCCAGCAGGTGTAGCCTGTTTAACCACACTGAATTCTTCTAATTTAATAGGTAGCTATTTTGTATTTTGAGATAAAGTCTGCAAACTCTAATAAAGTCCCTTCATTATTGAAGAACTGACTCACTAATAACAATCCATTCTCAAAACAATTTTGAAAAAATAAAGATGTATTCCTATACACAATATTGCCGTTATTCCAGAAAAACAATCTTTGGGGAGAAAAGTTGTGTTTGTGTATGAGACTCCAAGCAGCAAGTGCTTGTTGATAAAATGTAGAGTTTAATTGGAAGTTTTTCAATCTTATAATTGCACATTAATAGAATTCACCCAAAAAATATTTCAAGGGATTGTATTCCAAACAGACCATGGGTTTTGAAAACATTGTCTTTTATTTAAAAAGTGTTGTTCATAGAGCAAATGTCGATAACATGCCCCTGATCTCTTCAGGGAAGTTATATTTGTGTCACTCCACAGCACCCATAGCTGACAGTTATTCTTGTGTACTGTTTACTATATGATGTAAACAGTACACAAGACGTATGATGACGTATATGATGACCGTTTTTTAAAAGTAATAAGGCACTCGAGGTTGTTGACCCAAATACGATAGAATAGAAAATTCAGTCACTACGCTGCATGAGGGGGGCGTGTCCGGGACTCTTAGGGGGAGGAGGATAGAACAATTATTAATTCTTTGTGAGTTGAGCGTTTTCTCCTCCTCTTCTCTCCTGCAGCACTCCTCCCACCTCAACTATCTCCACATACATTAATTGAGTCTCACTTGCAGTAGCACGCAGCTTTCTCCCGTGGTCGTTTGGACAATGTTTGCGTGCAAAGCGGCCTGGCAGAGGTGTGGGCCTTTGGTACGACAGTCTCTGAACCGGGCACCCCTCTACAGAGATGGTGAGGGACTTCTTATCTGTAGAATAACTGATACAGGATTCCTTTTCGTAAAGTCATACCTGGCTTATCATATTATTGCAATGGTGCATCTGTTGTGTTGTTGTGTCGCGCGATCTGTTTGATAATCTATTGATAATTCACTAATCTAAATGTGCTAAAATGTGCTTGAGCTGGACATGTACTGTAATGTTAACAAAAAATGTACACTGTCACTTATTTATTTTTTAATTTTTTTAAGGAAGACGGAGAGTATAGTTTAGGGTTAAGGTGACATGAAGGTCAGTTTCAATGTTGGAGCCATTCGTGCTTCACACGTTAAAATGGCCTAAAGTAATCACCAGGCTAGTCAAAGTGCCAGTCAGAGATTACATGCCAACTAGGCTATATCGACACATGTTCGTGGTGTTATTCGCAGGGAACACAATGTACAGATCTGACAAACCTGAGCCTCTCACCAACCACAAGAATGTAGTCATGTTGGGCAATGCAATCTTGTACTAATATTTTAATACATACGTTTATTACCGAAAACATTTGCAGCATGTGCATTTAAAACAATGTGCAGAGTTAGGTCGACTCAATCCCCCATATAATAATTTTATTAATGTTTCTACCAGCGAATGATTCCTACGTCACTAAATGGATTATGAAACGCGAATTTGCGTAATAGAGAATCGAAATGTGATCATTGACATTATGGTGTAACAGTATTCGTAGTGAACTTGATTTGTGACCTTCAGTGTTGTGAGGCGTCATACGAGTATGCGTCCACATTCAACTCGATCACGTGGTTGTGAACGTGTGGCAGTGGTCGAAATGTATAGACGCAAACACGAGAACGTGGAACTCAATGCACTCGTTCTTGATTATATAGAATAAATGCATATGCGAATATAAGTGCTGTCGTTTTTAATGCAAGTTATGAGGATATAATGCTGAAAATATTAGATATGTTGAAATATCGGATTTCACAACCAGTGACATGTAAAAATGCTATTCACTTAGTCTCCACCATAATCCTGAGTCATGGAAAGGCAGGAATTATGTGGGTAAGTATCTAGGTGAATGATGCATATGAGCATATTTATAGTTACCTAAAACCATTGTCCAGAATCCAATCAGGTAATGATTTACTGGGCTGAAAGCAGCTCAGGACCTCCCCTGGTTGACTTTGGTATCAATCTTTATGTCACTTTAAAGGTTCCAGGGGGACAAAAACCATTTGTAACAACAAAGTCAAAAAGAGAAAGAAATCCTGTTATCATTTTAAAGGGGTCATGACATGTTTTTTTTTATTGTATTATTATGTTCCCTTAGGTGCAATTATAGTATTAATATATTTTTTTTTAAGAAAAACTTTTAAAATCTAGTGATTTATGACCTTTTCCCACCCTGTTTCTCATCCTCTGATTCAAACAGTCTGTTTTGGGGGCGTTTTCCATTTAAGACTTCAGTGTTAACGCCCACTGTTATGATTGGCTAACGTCAGTGCCTATGTATCAATTATTGACGCCCCCAGCCAGAACAGTATGCAAGTAAACTAAGTAAAAACACTGTGATTATTCATAATGAATGAAATTGCGCTTTAAAAAGTAGTTTAAAGTTTAAAATAGATTACTTACAGTTTGCGTCGTCGTTGTTCCCAGAATAGTCGGCACGGACTTATCTTTGAGCAACAGTTTTCTGGCAAAGCCAGCATCATATTGAGATTTGTTCTCAAAACAGTCATCCTTAAAATGTACAGAACAAACGCTTAAGTTAACACTGCCGTGACTGGAACGTCCGCAAAAAATAAACTGCATCCATTTTTCCCTGACGTCTGGATCTTTCGGCAGCTTATTCAGAGGTTTTGTTTGACCACAGCCAGGAACAGCACATCTGTGTGGCATCGTAATTTTCCTGTGCACAAGTAGTCTCTGTCAGAGCTCGCTGTCCATCGACTGAACACTTGTGAGGCGCACGGCGATACTGAAATGAGCGTAGTTGTCTTGCGCTTAAATCGTAGTTATCTTGTGCTGGAGGCAGTCATATGCAAACGCTGGTACGTCACTTCTAACCGACACGTCACTTCTAACCATGAATCCAGAACGAGCTGTATTTTGAGCTTGATTAAATAAATGATTCGTTTAGAATGGGGAGGACGTCTTAAAATATTAAACTTGCAGGACGTTTTAATGATACAAAGACCTCTTATATACCAAAAGATCAAGGCAAATTTGGTTTCTCATGTCATGACCCCTTTAAAACAATAATGTTTAGTGATACACATAACCTAAATGTGCAGTAAATCAAAAGCAATTTTTTTTCTAATAATTCTATTCTCTTGGTAGTTGTTCCCCGGAGGCTTATGTCATCAGTTCCTGGTGGCTCTGGCGATAATTTGCTTTATGCCATCCTCTGTGGTGGGGCTTTTGCAGGTTCCATAGCATATGTAAGTCCCATCAAATCCCAAAGTCTTATTAAATTTCACATGGATGCTTTGTGTTGATGTTGATTGTATTGTGATTTCAGACCATTTACTTGAATTAATGAATATTTTGATCAACTTCTATGACAGGTTTACAGGACAGTGGCAACAGACCATGACCGTTTTTCTGACCGTATTTCTGAAATTCATGCTCGCCCCAAGTCGGAGTGGAAGCCCAAACCATGGCCTCCCAAGAGTAAGTCTGATCTGTTGTCCCATTCCACTGAGCATCTATACAGATTTTGCTTTCAGTATTGTAACTTAATCACTCTTAGGATTCAGACAGCATTTTTGGATGACCTGTTCAACATTTCTTGTTTGCGTGAGGGGACATCATTTACCTTGTTACAGAAAGAGTACTCATGCTAGTCAGGTTTAATGTAATTTAAAGGTGAAGATACAGGCATCTAGAAAATCTAAGGCATCAGTGGTGTCAGGAAGGTGAGTGTATGTTGTTCTAATAATGCCACAGAAATATTAATTGCTGGCCTTCCAGCATAGTTACAACCACAACAAAAGACACGCTGGTGTGTGACGGTATGCAGAGGACATTTGGCCAGACCTCTGAGGATACACACACTCACGTTCCTATTGTAGTCAGTGCATTAGTGTCAGACAGCTGAAAGTTCCCCTTTTAGTACACTGCCACAGTCCTGCCAAATCCACTTCAAACACATTAAATAATTGGTGTCATATACTACTTCCTCTAACACTGCATGTAAGCCAAATTGCAGTCTTATCTAAATGACACCTGTATAAAGTGCTTTCCCATTCTTGTACTATAAATAGGCAATGTTACAAGTGTTATGACCACTGATATGGGTCAGTGATTATTCAGAGGCAAAATAGCTTCATACAGCAGCGTCAGGGTTCACTGACTGATTTCAAATGATAATGACACACCGTTTTAATCTTTATGAATTTTTTGTGTTGTTTTTAGGTGGGGATGAAGGTGATGGTAAGTTCATGTGTGATTACATTTTTGGTCATAATGACTGCTTACTAAAAATCTTTATCTTGACTTCAATTGGGCAAATTAATATAAACTTCAAGATAATTGGCATATATGGGCTCCGTAATGAGTCAAATTTCTGTCTGTCATGTGAAATGTTTTAATTTTGGCCCAATTATAGTGGTATTTATTTACTGAATTCTGTGCTTGAACTTGCATGGTTTAAAATGAGTATTTTTGTGAAATATACTATTCCCTCAATTTCTGAACATCCACGGTGTTGGATTAACTACATGATCACACCCTCTACTAGGGCTGTGTATTGATATAGATATGGGTATGTTTCGGTTACGATGTCCATTTTGCTTACACATAAAGGAAATTTCCTCAGCTAATGCTTTTCATTTGAAAGGAACCTTTCTAGGCAACCCTTCTAGGTACAATTAGAAAATATTAATTAAACTAATATATCATAAGTTATCAAATTGGTTGCATTTTGGCTTTTTTTTATTTTTTTATTAATGTCTTCAAATTGCATATGTTGCATAATATATACATTTTTTATTGTTTACTTGCATAATTTGTGCTATTTACAAGTATTTACATTGATATATAGAACGTGTGCTTAAACGGTACCGTCTCTTTGGACTAGCAGCATCAGCCAGTAAGCGCATATAACGAGAGAATAATATTTTCTTTACCGCATCCATGTGAGATTAGAATTAAATGTTTCTTTTTTTCTTTTCTTTTTTTAAATCAACAACTGACCATAAAAAATGACATGGACATGGATCCATGTTTACTGTCAACACGCAGTGAAAGGAACTCTGTTCTAATTCTACACTAGCTGGGGAGTGAAATCTGAACATTTTGTAGCAAGTGGCTAATCATAGACATTTTTGTCGCATAGCGTGAGATTTGGTTCCACATGCGAGTGGCTTAATTGCATTATAAAGGATTGCCACATATAGTAAAAGATTGATCTTGGGATTTAAGAATGGAATGGACATCGAGACCCAGATATATTGTTACACAGGCCTTTCCCCTATCTTTCATTCCACAATGTCTCCTCACATGTAACCTTACTGGCTGATCACTGCAAAAATTACATTCTCAGCACAATGTTTATGTCTGATCTAATTAATATTTACTTTATAAATATCAAGTAGTGTCAGTTTAATCCTGAAGTTTTATTGAGGTTCTTTGAAAGATCTATCATGGGCAGGTGTTGGTAGAATATGTTACAGCTACAATGTAGGAAAACCTCAATGTGAAATCCCAAAGGCTTGTTTACATAGAGCCTTAGAACATTGGTAACATTGGTTTTGTGAAGATTCCTCTCTGTGCTAAATACGCTTGAAGCTCATTTATGGATTAAGTATTTATATGAATTGATGCATTTGTTTATTCATGTTATTGATATTGCCCTTCTAACCCACCTGATCCTCTAATCCTATTTGTCAGAAAGCCTGTTAATTAGAACTGGGTGCCACGTACTTTGACACATATCACACTCCTTTTAAATTAACCACCTATTATATCTGTCTACACCCAAGAGCACACTCATTTTCTCTCAAATCCCTCTTTTTCCTGACTTCAACTGTTGTCCTGTTTTAACTCTATACAGTCCAGAAAGACTTGCCTGCTAAAATGTTCACTAACAATATAACCATTGTAAAAACAAATTGCATATTGATGCAGTTAAAGGTGCAATCAGTAAGTTTTCCTAATTTAAAAAGTTTTACTCCTAAATTAATAGTAATTTTAAAACATATAAACTCAGCAAAAAAATAAACATCCTCTCACTTTCAACTGCTTTTATTTTCGGCAAACTTAATATTTGTATGAACATATAAAAGACATAAACTGAACAAGTTTCACAGACATGTGACTAACAGAAATGGAAAAATGTGTCCCTGAACAAAGGGGGTCAAAATTAAAAGTAACAGTCAGTATCTGGTGTGGCCACCAGCTGCATTAAGTACTGCAGTGCATCTCCCCTCATGGACTGCAGCAGATTTGCCAGTTCTTGCTGTGAGATGTTACTCCACTCTTCCACCAAGGCACTTGCAAGTTCCTGTAATGCACACACAGCGTTGAGATTGCCTGCAATGACAACAAGCTCAGTCCGATGACGCTGTGACACACTGCCCCAGACCATGACAGACCCTCCACCTCCAAATCGATCCCGCTCCAGAGTACAGGCATTGGTGTAATGCTTATTCCTACAATGATAAACGTGAGTCCGACCATCACCCCAGGTGAGCCAAAACCATGACTCATCAGTGAAGAGCACTTTTTGTCAGTCCTGTCTGGTCCAGCTTAGGTGGGTTTGTACCCATAGGCTATGTTGTTGCCGGTGACGTCTGGTAAGGACCTGCCTTACAGCAGGCATACAAGCCTTCAGTCCAGCCTCATTCAGCCTATTGTGGACAGTCTGAGCACTGATGGAGGGACTGTGCTTTCATGGTGTAACTCGGGCAGTTGTTGTTGCCATCCTGTACCTGTCCCCAGGTCTGATATTCGGATGTACCGTTCCTGTGCAGGTGTTGTTACACATGGTCTGCCACTGCAAGAACGATCAGCTGTCCTTCCTGTTTCCCTATAGTGCTGTCTTATGGTGCGTTCACATACAACACGAAGCGAGCATTTCGCACGGCGCGATTACATAAACGTAATACAAAGTCAATGCAAAGATGCGAATAGACGTGAATGGCATGAATTGAACATGCAAAATCTATTCATTTGCGTATTTCGCGCAAGTTGACATTTTTCAACTCGAGCGAAACATCCGCATGACGCATTGTCGCGAAAGCCTATCAGCATTGAGATTGTCCAGATGTCACTGACGTACTGATATATTAGCAGAAGGAATCTGGAAAAATCTATGAAAAATGTGTTGTAGCGGACACAATTTCATACATGGAGGAAAGTGAGTGAGGAAGTTGGACTACCTGGTAAATTCTGAAAATATGTGCAAATTTTCTTTGCATTGTATGTGAACACACCATTAGGCGTCTCACAGTACAGAAATTGCTATTTATTGCCCTGGCCCATCTGCAGTCCTCATGCCTCCATGAAGCATGCCTAAGACATGTTCACGCAGATGAACTGTTTTGGTGTTTTTCAGAGTCAGTAGAAAGGTCTCTTTAGTGTCCTAAGTTTTTATAACTGTGACCTTAATTGCCTACCGTCTGTAAGCTGTTTTTTTCTTAACAACCGTTCCACAGGTGCATGTTCATTAATTGTTAATGGTTCATTGAACCGAATGGTTCATTGTTTAAACCTTTACAATAAAGATCTGTAAAGTTATTTGGATTTGTACAAAATTATCTTTAAAATACAGTGTCCTGAAAAAGGGACATTTCTTTTTTTGCTGAGTTTATATTAAATAATAAGCACCCACATGAGATGAAGAATAGTCATATCAGTGACCTTATAAAAGCTGTGTTATCCTACATGGAGAGGGTCCCCCGTGGGAGCAGCCATGTTAGGAGCATAAAACTAGCTGCAACTTGGACACTTTCACTCATAGATTAATTTAATCATGGCTGACAGTGAACAGTGAATTGACTTTCTACAATGGCATCGGTAACAAATTACTGAGTGCCTACAGTTACATTCAACACAGTGGTCTCTCACCAAAATAGATTTTAGTAAGCAAAATATTGCAAAAATCTGAGGCATCTCTTTCCTACCTTTTCTAATCTTCTTTTTGTTCTGACTCTTTCCAGAGTGTTAACTAATTTGGACAGTCGGGGCTGGGCACCTATAGTCATCAGTCAGGACTTTTTGGATCACTCTCTCCTGAACTACTGAACTAATGACACTCTGAGTCCTGCTTTTAATTTATTGTACTGATATTTCTCACAATTGAAATATTTATTTAAAATGTAACTTATTTTTTGCCATAATCAAATTGAAATTGTTAAAAGACATGTAAAATAAAGCATCCCTCTTTGGGTCAAGCAATTAAACATGCACAACAAAGCCCCATTGGTTGTTATTGTGTGTTGCTGGAATGTACAGAGTTGCTGGTACTGTTAACTTTAAATAGATGGTAAGGCTCAACCATCTTTGTATTCCTTCACCTCCTCACCTGTCCTTTTAACCTGTTTCCCCTGTTGTTTTTGTTTTTGTTTATTTTTTGTTATATCCACCCTTCCTCCTCATTTCTTGCATGCTGAATGCAGTGATTGGTTTTTGATTGATATTGAACAAGCTAGATTTTCTTTCTTGCTTTTACACCCCTTTGATGGGGTCTTTCCTGCAAGAACGGTAAGACTGGTGTTGTTTGTGTATGTGTGAAAACTTTTGAAACCGTCCTGGTGGCAATGTAGATTATATATAATTACTATTAGTTGGTAATTAGTGCAGTTTTAAAGCCAGGTTTTTAATTTCTTAAATGTTTTTTATTATTTTAATGTTACTTGAGATTCACTTATAATATTAGTGAAGTTTTTTTGACAAAAGAGTCATATACTGTAAAACATGATCATTTTCCACCCTCATTCTGACCCTCTGTCAGAAACATTCGGTTTAAGCGCTGCTTCTCCTTTAAGAATTAACAGTAAACTCCCACCGTTTTGATTGGCTCGCTGCACTTGACTGACTTGCTCTCTCTACTTACCATCTTATTGCTCACCACTACTGGATGGGCTACAGAATTGATAAGTTAAAGTAGCTGTGGATGTGTTGTTGTGGAGGTGGTCAGATCCAAATATCAAAATATGACATCACAATGTGGAGGAAGTAGAAAGCGAGTCATTTTGGCAGCTTGGTTTTATCAAATGCTCCTTTTACAGTGAGGAAAAAGATTTGAGTTCTTAAACTTGCTGTATGTTTTTATAGTACAATGACCTCTTATATGTCAGAAGATCAAGGACAATTTTAGTTCTCATGTCATGATCCCTTTAAAATATATAGGATTAATATTATGAATAGATTTTGACAATTAAAATGCTCACAGCTAGTGAAAGACTATATATTGGCCAGGATCATTAATTGGACAATATTTAAGCTGCTTTTAGATTATCGGCATCTACCAATAACCTCTTATTATCCTATTGATCTCTTATTAACCGTTTGTCAATTACATTTTTTAACTATTCCTAAATCTACAGACAGTGTTAGTCAATGAATTGAATTGAGTACATTTTACGTAAAATAAATGTGTAATTTCAGTAAATTTTATTTCAGTAATTTTGTGTACATCTAATATGATATTTTTCGATAATTAGCTATATCTGTATCAGCATCGTCAGGCATCAGCCACCCTGCTCTCTAGATATCGGAATTGCCAGTTAACCCAAAGACAAATCGGTCAACCACTACTTGTAACAGATCCCTCATATCTCTTTGATTTCCTGTCGATGGGTGGAAGAGTGTGTGCAAACAAAAACCTGAAAACATAACTTGCTACTCACATTTTTCTTTCTTTTGATCTGTT
Organism: Xyrauchen texanus; assembly: GCF_025860055.1. Taxonomy (NCBI): domain Eukaryota; kingdom Metazoa; phylum Chordata; class Actinopteri; order Cypriniformes; family Catostomidae; genus Xyrauchen; species Xyrauchen texanus. The sequence continues at coordinate 15,100,683 of NC_068294.1, forward strand.
TAGAAGAAGGTGGAGAAGAGGCAGCAGGTGGGGCAGTGGAGGAAGAGGTTGTAGAAGTTGCTGAGAGCGCAGCCAAGGTGGAAGATGTAGCTGTTGAATCCGAGGCAGCAGCAGAGGTCGTTCTGGGAGTGGTCGAGTCTGTGGGAACTCTGGAGAATGTTGTGGAAACAGTTGCTGAGACAATTGTAGAGACTGCAGAAGTGGTCGCTGAGGTGGCAGGGGTTGTTGCAGAAGCAGCAGAAGAGGTGGCGGCAGTGGCAGAGGAAGTGAAGAAGGTAGCAGAGGAAGTAGAGGCCGCAGCAGAGGCTGTTGTATCTCCGGTCATCCAAACTGAAGGGCCTGCCCCAGAGAGCAATGGTATGCCACCAGCCCCCCAAGAGGAGGCAGTAACAGAAGCTTCTGAAACAGTAGCCTGATTGGCCCATGGGTACACAAACACTCATATATATATACACACACACAAAATACATGACAGAACACCCCTAAACGGCAAATGTCCTAGCAGAATGGTCACCGTCACTCACTTTATTGAAGTTGCACTCTCATGTCAAGGATTAACACATAACACACTAATATATATTTTAGAACAGTTTTAAGAAATCATTTACTTAGTTTTATTGTTTAAAACCTCCAGGTCTCCCCCACCATGTAGATTCTTCAGGAACTGAAAGCAAAATTGGCTCAACTAATGTGTATGTGATTTGTATATTACACTTTGTATCATACTATCTCTGGTTACATAGGTGAGTATTAGAGCAGGGTTTGATCTTTTATGCTGTAGCAATGTCATCTCACTGTATTTGCACACAGTGTCTTGTGTATATTATTGATGCATATATATTCCTGGGGTCTACTGGACATTTTTGAAAAAGAACTCTTATTTTAAATGGCTGGATAGGTATTTCCATATTTAATTCTTATCCAGCGGCTCAGGGCAATTATTTAGATGTGACGTCATCAGTGAGGGACAAGCTGCCGTTAAAAGTTATCAAGTTTTATGAATTACCTTTCAAGTATTGATAACAGTAGAAACCACTGTGAATCCAAAGTTGCTGCTTTTTTGTGAAATGTGAACAAACATTCCACCAGACACACCTGCCTATTCTTCAGACTATCTGCTCCTGTTCTCCTCTTTTCCTGCACTCAGTTTCTCATAATCTTCTCAACCTCAGTGTTTACAAATCTGAGCCAGCCTCCTGTAACTTTTAACTTCTGGCCTGCCTTACCTCCTCTCTGAGTCTCAACTGCATGCAAATACACAGAAAAGCTGCATATGAACTGCTCTGTTAAGATTTGTGTTGTTATTCCTCTGTAATAACAGTAACATAATTTTTTTTGGAATTGTCAAAATGAGAGATGTGTAAAGCCATTTTGACCTGTGCTTCTCTGCCAGATATCACTTCGTTTGTACACGCCAATTGTTATTGTGAAATTTCATACCCTTATTCTGAGTCTTTTGCTGCCCTAAATCCCTAGAAACTAGGCCAGCTGTGTTTCTGTATTAGCTTGTCCTTTATATTCCTCTGTACAGCTGAACAGACAGAGAACTCAGTAACTGACAAGGAACTCAAGGATGTGTGTGATTAATGAATTTGCTCGTTTACCTGGGAAATTGTAATGGTAATAAAAAAAGAAGGGATTTGAAGCCATTTAATAAAATTATTGATAAGTATCAAAAAGATATTCTGTGTTTACTCATTTCTTATAACATTCTGCTCTTACAAACTGAAATATTATATGTAAAAAATGACAAGTTCATCCTCTTTTTTTTTTTTAAGCTGCCATTTTAAAATACTCGGTGTGTCCATTTTCTTGGTGATATTTGGCAGTAAAGCCTCTTAATAAAGAAACTGACAAATGCATGCTGTGTAAATTTAGACATACAGAAACTCTCTCTCACATTTCCTGACACTCCCATTATAAAGACACACACCGGTGAATGCACTGACTACTAAAGCACTTTACTCTCTGTACTGTAGAGAGGATGGACTACTGTATGACTTCTTAATTTGGTCTTAATTCTATCTTTTCTGTTGTAAGTCTTGCCATCTATGCATTTGCATGCCTCTACGCAATATATACTTTGTCTTGCTTACTTTTTCAATGTAATATTGGAGGAAGTTTTGAGAAGTCATTTATAAACAAGGGTGAAAGGGATAGTTCACCCAAAAATGTAAACGCTCTTATTTACTCACCCTCATGCCATCCCAGAAGTGACTTTCTTTCTTCAGCAAAACACAAATGATGATTTTTAGAAGAATATCTCAACTCTGTAGGTCCATACAATGCAAGTGGATGGTGATCAGGGCTTTTAAGCTCCAAAAAGCTCAGACAATCATAATCAGTGTAATCCGTATGACTCGAGTGGTTAAATGAATGTCTTTCTAAAGCAAAATGATTGGATTGGGTGTGAAACATACATTTTGAAGTCCTTTACATTATAATAGTTTACTTCCGGTCACTCTCCAATGCGCGTCCACGAGGGGACTCGCTGCCTCTTGCGAGACGTAAGCATGCTGCCATTTTCAAATGAAAGCTAAACCAATTAAGCTTGTGAACGGCATTCTCTTGTAAACTAATCGAACTGCACTTCAGGTTGAATTGCGTCATATCTTGTGTTAGCATGAAACACGATTATGTCATGCAAGAGGCGGTGAGAACCGAGTCCCTTCGGTGTGCTTTAGATAGCGACTGGACTCAATCGTAATGAAAAGGACTGGAAAATTGATCAGTTTCTCCCCTAAAAGCAGAATTTTCACTTTAGGAGACATTCATTTATATAGTCATATGGATTACTTTTACTATGATTGTCTGTGCTTTTTGGAGCTTTAAAGTGCTGATCATCATCCACTTGAATTGTATGGACCAACAGAGCATAGATATTCTTCTTAAAATCTTAATTTGTTTTCTGCTGAAGAAAGTCATACACATCTGGGATGGCATGAGTGTAAGTAAATGATGAGAGAATTTCATTTTTGGGTGAATTAACCCTTTAACTGTTCTTTTAAGATCTCAATAGAAGGTGTTTAGGAAGATGAACAGATCCATTTAAATGCACCTATCACTTTTAGCATATTACTATCCGCCCATTCTTAACAGTCTTCCTTTCAGAGGAGAGCTTCCTTTATTATTGATATGAAACATAGGGTTAGAAAACCACTTAATTAGGTATTTGTGATTTGGTTGAGTTTATGAATATTGGGCTGCTTGGTTGTGTTTTGCAGAGGCCCTATCACACTTGGTCAGCCCAGTAAATATGGAAACATTTGAGCTGGCTGCTGCCTCTGTGATCGATGTTGTTCCTGTGGAACCTGTAGCAGTGCAACAAGTGATTGCTGGACCAGAGGATGTAGTGACCATAGAAGCGGTACCGAAGAAGCCCACTGAGGTGCCTGCAGCAGATGAGTTAGAAAGTGAACTGACTGCAGAGGTGGCACTCATTGCCCCAGTGATGGAGGAATCACCAGTTTTTCTAGTAGCAGAAGAAGCATCAGTAGAAGAGGAGGCACCAGTTGATTCACCCGTTTCCCCAGAAGAGTTACCTATTGCCTCTGTAACAGAAGAGGCTCAAGTTTCCTCAGTTGCAGAGGAGGTATCTGCTGCCCCAGTGATGGAAGAAGCACCAGTTTCCCTAATTGTAGAGGAGGTATCTTTTCCCCCAGTTGCAGAAGAGGCACCATTTGCCCCTTTGATTGAAGATGCCCCAGTAATAGAAGCACCAGATTCCTCAGTTGCAGAGGGGGTATCTGTTGCCCAAGTGGCAGAAGAAGCACCAGTTACAGAGGAGACACTGTTTGCACCTGTGGTAGAAGAGGCTCCAGTTGCCCCTTTAGCAGAAAAAGCACCAATAGTGGAAGAGGCACCAGTTTCCCCAGGAGCAGATGAAGCACTAGTTGTGGAGGAGGCACCAGTATCCCCTGTAATAGAAGAGGTGGTATCCCCAAAAGCAGAGGAGGTATCTGTTGCCCCGATGACAGAAGAGACTCCTGTTTCCCTAGAAGCAGATGTGGCACCAGTTTCTTTGGTAACAGAAGAACCTCCTGTTGCTGTGGCTGAAGAAACTCAACCTGTTGTAGCAAACGAAGAGGCAGTTCCTTCCCCTGCACCTGAGGAAACACCTGTAGCCCCAGTAACAGAAGAGGCTCCAGCCATTTCCATAGTTGAGGAGGCACCAGCAGTTGAGGAAATGAAGGCAGCAGCATGTTCAGAGATGACTGCAGAAAGTGCAGTTGTGGAAGTTACAGAAATTGTGGTTGAACCAGATGCAGTGAGTGCAGTAGTGGCAGAGGCAGTTACCACAGTTGAAACATCAAGTGTACCTGATGCTTTGGAAGACCCTGTCTCTGAATCCAAACGAGACTTCATAGTTGTTGTTTTGGAGGGAGCTCCCAAAATAGAAAAGAAGCCCAAGGTTCTGGGTGTGTCCCCCATGAATGGCAGGATCATCCCAGCCCCTGAGGATGATGAGGAGTCATCGGGTCAGGTAATGGATTAATGCTTTAACAATGCGGTGCAAAAGCTTACTTCACTGTTTCAGTAAAGATGGTGATAATCGGAAAGCTGGTTTAACAAAAATACTCCCCTGAAATTGGCTAAAAAGAGAATGGAGAATTAATATGTAATAAATGAGTAAATGAAAATGTCTTGGTCAGAAAATTGATTTATGAGAGGAATAAGCCCAAGCGAATGTGTATCTAATTTCTGGATCAAGTCATTTTGTATTTATTTATGCTCCCTAGATATGTTTTTAGATTGTTTTAATTCATGAAACATTTAATATTAATTTATAATGAATATATTTTCTTGATTATTTGCACTGTTACCTAATGGTGCTTTTTAATATCATTCATAGGGCAAGCGCCGTTTGCTTAAGGTACAGATGCATTAGCACCAGATAAGAAACTTAAGGTAAAATCATTCTTTTTATATTTGTTTGCCTTTATTTGGGGGTTTTATCAAATGTAATGTTTGGAAATTCATTTAAAACATATAGCTCTCAATACGTTTATTATGTACTAAATTCTTTTCTGTCTGTCTCTCTTTCAGTTGTGAGTGGTTAGATCTCCTGGGATAGTAAATCCATTCCCTGATGACAAATTAGTGATGTGCCTTCCCTCGTCCCCATTTTCTACTTTCACTTTGAGCTCACCTTCAATTTGACTCCCTGGAATTTATCTCAGCATTTGCCTATAACACTAGCCCCAGAATGGTGCTACCATCTTACTCTGCTCTGAATACGCCTCTCTTTTCATAAGAATTCAGTTACTTGTGCGTGAAAAGCTGTGACCGATCTTGATATATATATTTTAGCCTTTTAAAGGGAACTCAACCTTCTGTGTTTTCCAGTCAACTGCACTATGGAGCCTACTATACTACAGTAAACCCTACCTCAATCCTCACAATAGTAGGACATTTTTCTGAGTTTCATTTCACAAATTTGCCACAAAACGCTGCCATACCTGCATGCTAATCACCAGTATTCTCTGGTTAGAATTCAGGTTCTCCTCTTTCTTTACTGTAAGCTTACAAATCAGCTGTATATTGTATCTGAATTATCACTATTTTTGTACCTTCCTACCTCAGCTTGAATCCCGTAGATTTTTCTCATTCATTTCCAAATGCAAAAACAGTATTTTTTTCTTTTTACACAAGTATTAAGCTAGCATTTAGTTTAGAATATGACTGGGTCAAAAACACAACAATTGACAAACAAATTACCAATATTATACATATTTAAAGAGTATCGTCATGTTAAAATTACATTGTGTTGTTTTCATTTCATTCATTTTTTGTATTCAAGGCAAACATTAAAAATGGAGACTGCGTTCTCTGCCTTTGTTTTACATTCTCAGATGGGTCTGTTGTGTCATTAACAGTCAGTCATAATCAAGCTAGTGAACTCTCTTTGGTTAAAAAACATGTTACTTAACAAAAGCATATAAGTCACTTTCCTTGTTTTAGCATAAAGCAAGGTTTTTTTTAGCCTATCATGCCAAAGTTACATTTGCGTTGATTCCATCAGTATCATTTGTAGCAAAATCGATCTCATTTTAGATGCTTGCAGCACAGGCAATGTGTTCTTTGAAGCATGGATTGCTGATTTGACAATTAATGACAAGTTAATTAGCAGTTAGTTAGCAAGTTAATTTCTTTCAGATTCTAGACTGATAGACTGCATGGATCCACCAGGGCAAATTATTGTTAGTTAATGAATATAAAAAAAGCTATATTGTCTTTAATTTCTTTAATACATTTTAGAAAAAGGGACTTTCCTGGAGCAATGTGAAGAGGGTTTCAGTATCAAAAAGGGTGTTCAGAAGTACTTTTTGATGTTTTGAGGCTTGAGGGATGTGTTACATGTTTTATGCTGTTTTTAGCTTTGTTTATTTCATTGTAGGCCCTAAACATGGGTATTTTAACTGTGAATGTATATCAGGGATACAATAAACAATTACAACAAATTTGTGTTATTGTGTCTGAGTTAAAGTTGTGATTATATTTCACATACACACACACTCACATATCGTTCAATATACACGCACACATATATATGTGTGTGTTTTATATATATATATATTTATTTATTTATTTATTTATTTATTTATTTATTTTTTCAATGGGGCTTTCTGAAATTACAGCGCGCGCGAGCAACTTGACGGGCGTTGGTGACGTCACGAGCCGTTGCTGCGCAGTTTGTCAGTCAGATCCTGCTAACAGGAGGCCCGAAAGCAACTACGAAAAACATGACCTACTAAATCAACGCAGCCTGCTGAAAGCTAATATAATTTTGGTTGATTTGCATTTACTAAATAGACGTGTGCCTTACGCTTGCATGCGTGCACTTTTTTTTAGCGAGCATCTCGCGCAATTTGAGTATCTTTAGCGTCAGCCAATCAATCTATCATTAGCATGGTTAGCATGTAACCCAGTGACAGAGTGCACTAGATTGACCTGCGGCTCTCTAAACGACAGGAAATCACGACAAACGGTGAGAAATTTCACATTTTCCCATCTGTCCAAAATTTTAGATGGAAGTTAATTCATTTACACTTCATTAGAAGGTAGGTAGTTTGTTTTTAGTATAGCTGTTAATTCAGTTTGACGCGATCTAATACTTCGCGTTAGCATGTCATATAAAAAGTTCATCATTTGGTTTTTTTTCCCCTCTGCACGGTTCTGTTTGTATGTCAATAATAACAGATCACATATTACTTTTTCGTGTCAGTTTAGTGTCCGTGTTGATAAAGGGGAGCCAGAAGAGTAAAAACAAGCCGTAGACTGTGCAGGAAATTAAATGAAGACGTTTCCTCTTAGTCTTGTCTGGCCTCTTTTACAGTTTAACTTCGTATTGCTATCTGCAGTACATATGCGGTTCTCTTTGTTTGCCAGATGATCCATAGTGACTGGATATTTAAAGGGATATAAATAAAAATTATCTCATAATTTACTCATCCTCATGTCATCCCAGATGTGTATGACTTTCTTTCTTCTGCAGAACACGAACAAAGATTTTTAAAAGAATGTCTCAGCTCTGTAGGTCCATACAATGCAAGTGAATGGTGACCAGAAATCTGATTGCTTCAAAAAGCACATAAAGGCAGCATAAAAGTAACCCATACGCTTTAGTGTTTTAATCTATGTCTTCAAAACCAATATGATAGGTGAGAAACAGATCAATATTTATGTCCTTTACTATAAATCTCCACTTTCACTTTCTGAAAGTCACATTTGATGCCTGTTTAGTTTCACTTACACATCTGAAAGTGAAGATTTATAGTAAAAAAATAAGGACGTAAAGGAATATTCTGGGTTGAGTACAAGTTAATCAACAGCATTTATGGCATAATGATGATTACCACAAAGAGACATTTTGGCTCATCCCTCCTTTTCTTTAAAAAAAGCCCAAATCATAGTTACAAGTGAGGCACTTACAATGGAAGTGAATGAGGGCAATTTATGGAGGGTTTAAAGGCAGAAATGTGAAGCTTATAATTTTATAAATGCACTTACATAAATTTTTATAGTCATTTTATGGTTTGTTGACATTATATCGTCATGGTAACAAAATTGTAAAATTGGCTGTAACTTTACACAGAAAAGGTTTGTAAGTGATTTTATCACACTAAAATCTTGTTTACACACATATCCTTTATGTCTTGTGGCTAAACTTTTGAAAAGTGAGTATTTTAATGTTTACGGATTGGCCCCAATCGTTTCCATTGTAAGTGTCTCACTGGAATTTTTTTCTTTTCAAGAAAAGGAGGAACGAGTCAATTATTTTCTGTGGTAATCAACATTATGTCACAAATGCTGTCGATTGAGCTTAACTTGTATTGAACCTGGAACATTCCTTTAAAAATGTATCAGTTTCTCACCCTCACCTATTATATAGATACTGTAGACATGGTTTTTATCAATGAAGTCATATGGATTGATTTTATGCTGCATTTATGTGCTTTTTGGATCAAAATACTGGCCTCCATTCAATTGCTTCTAAAAATCTTTGTGTTCAGTTGAAGAAAGTATGTCATACACATCTGGGATGGCATGAGGGTAAGTAAATTATGAGAGAATTAAAAATTTTGGGTGAACTGTCCCATTAAGCAGCCATGTGCATAGTCAGGAAACCTTAAAGTTGATATTTTGTCTTTGTGTAAAATGAGGGTTTGCTGAAATTACCTAGGCCATTATAGTTATAAATTACCTTTTTTGTTTCTTCGAGTTGTTTAATTAAATAAAGTGTGAATGTTCCTGGGACAAAAAAAAATACAAAGTCAACATGGGCCATGGCACAACCCTTGGGGTTTTTGTTTGAAAAACTTGCACTAGTGCTGACATTTTCAGTGGCTGAGAACAGTTTTGCCTACAGGATACAGGCCTCTTCCGTTTTCTTGCTTTGTGTGTTTGCGATTTTGTTTGCTTGAAGGTCACATTACAGTTGGCATGGAAAAATTCTAAAAGTGTTAGAAAATCATTGGCTGATTTACAGAAGTAGTCATTCTGACTAGTGTCAGTTCAGTTCCATTGTTTAACAACAGCCTTGCCAAGATTTGGCTGTGTTCTCTTATATGTATTGGCATTATTTTGGTCATTGGCCACCCTCTCTTCAGATTGCAGAATTGACACCAAGCTAAAATATTGTTTTAAAAATATATTTAATTATTTAATAAATTCAGATGCTTAGTCATGTAGTAACATTCCATTAAGTTAACTAACAAACATTATGTTATATGTGCTGATTTTATGTTGTTTTTAAGTTTATTTACGTCCTCTTTAAAAGTTTGGGATGTTGAGGGTATGTTTATTAGTTATACATTTTTTTATGGATGTTTGTTTCTGAATAATGCATTTACAAATGCTTGCTTTCTCTTCTCAGTCGGTGACATCAGCAGGAACACAGTAAATAAGTGAGTGTTTGACACAGAGGAATGAGTCATGACCTCTGTGGTGATCGTAGATGGTGGAGGGAATATATTGGAGTACGTCACTGGAGATGATGAAATGCAGCAGGTGATATCCGCACTTGACACAAACACTCAATGATGGTAGAATTTAACTCCTTTAATAATTGTAACTCAAGGATAAACTAAAATCAGCATTAATTGGCATTATTTTGCACAAACCTACATCAACACAAGAGAGATCCGTAATTTCATGAAGAAACCCTGCGTCTTAAAGAAAGCCTTTTTTTGGTTTCATTGCCAGGAGGTGTGTCTTGATGGGGAGGAGCCTGTTGGAGAGAAGGAGTGTCCTGCAGTGATAGTGGAGCAGGTGAATAGTGCAGAATTGGAGCAGTGCTACGCTGCTCAGGTGTTAGTCTACGATGATCAGAATACCTACCTGGTACAGGATGTGGCCGAGGAACAAGTTGTCGAGACCGAGTTGCAAGACATGGCAGCAGGTGAGCAATAATTCCACATAGAGAAAAGAGAGTACCCTCTACAAAAGACAGACTATTGAACTGTCTTCATAACTACATGTATCAGTGCAATAAAACTTTAGTTATGGAAGACCAATCAGAATAGTCCTCTAATCTGAACATGTCAGCCTCTCTGCTCCATGTAAAACTGCTTTTACTAGTCTCCTGATATGACTGGAATTTTTTTTTTTCATTTTAAAAGTTTTTCAAAAGAACTCTTCATTTCTGTTGGGGGTGTTTTCACACCTAGTTCATTTGAGCACTTCAAGGTATCTCAGAGCAATATAACCTGTATATGTAAACAATCCAAATGATCTCAGACCCCCTAAAAGGACAAACAACCGAACTGAGTACGGTTAGTTTTTGGGTCCTTTTGTGTTTCAATTGATTTGTGCAATATGAAAGCAAAGACGTACCAGTCCGCTTTGCATTTTGTTATGACATAAGTACCTCGATGCTTACTATAGCTGCAAAACATAATTTACACATACTAAAAATGCTTGATTGAGATTATTTGATCTAACTGCGATTATTGTGTACTTCAAATTCCAATCTTATTTGACTGTCCAAACAAGGGAATTGTAAGCAAATATGATTACCGGCAGCACTCAGAGCAGCTTCTAAAAAGTCACGTGAAGATGAACCGCTTTGAAGCACTGTTATCCACTCACTGTTTGCGGAGGTTCACGCAAAACTCCCACAAAAATAAAAGCTAGGATTTTAATACTTAACTCAAAGAGCTCTGATTTCACTTTAATTTAACGGTCATGTAATGGCAAAATGTCTTGGTCAATGCGGGATCATACATGCAGTGTTAATGACTGAATGTGACAGTAAGTTCAAGTAACTAGTAATTTCAAAACCCCATTATAAAAACCCACAGGAAAATCCTGAGGGAACCCATGGTGAATTCTCTTCCAGTTTCGCCTGTGAATTTACATAACGGCTGATCAGCTCTGTATGGCAGTTAATCATCATTAATAGCAGTTATGTGTATGACATTGCATTGTCAGCCAAATTTCATAATCATGACAACTCCAGCTGCAATGGTGTTGTATCTTGTTGAATTATATGACTGATCTGATGTGTCTGAAAAACCATAAAAAAACATTGTTGAGTTCCAGTCATATGATGGTACTTTTAGATGAATGTCCTCCAAACACTAGCAAAAAAAAGTGCTTTTAGGTGTTGAACTCATGATTAACTTTGGAAAAACTCAAGCCAAGAACAAATGTGCTGTGACAAGTGATGGTAGCCTATTGTTTTTGTCAAGATTATTATCTTTTCCATTTTTCTTCACCAGCATGAATAGCTAAAGAGAGACATCTTGTGGCTTTTTTGTTATATTTATAAAACACTGAAGTGAGAATAACGTAGACAATTTGCTTCACAGAGTAGGTGTTGTTTGAATTAGAATTAGGATTGAGATTAAAAAAAAACAATCTTGAGCAAACAGAAAAGACGACTTTATACACTTGTAAATGTACAATATGTATGTATATACATACATTTTTCGATTATTATTTGTTCTCGAAAAATACGAAATGCAAAATTAACTACACAAAGTAGTGTTGACCTTTTCTGATTTAGACATTTTGCTGGGAAACGCAGAAGGAGCGTTTATAGATCGTTTATAACCGGAGACGGAGTTATATATATGTGGCGAAGATTATTTGTGATTTTATACAAGCTGGTTTGAGACTCAGTTGGACGAGGCAACCGAACACCATTAAGATTTTCTCTTCAAAGCTGGTAAACAATAAAGAAAAACCGTTATACATCACATAAGCGTACCACGTGATTTTGGGTAATAAGCGCTTTATTCATGAGATGTGATTGAAGGATCCAAAAGCGCTTGGTTGACAATCAGGAAGTAAGTGCCTGTCGTGAAGCAGTTACGCCAAGTTTAAGTAACATTCATTAATTTCTTGTAATTTTATTTTAGCGATTGGGTTATTTTGTGTTTGTAGAGTAATTGTATGCCATTGGAGTTGTTCATATTTCATTATGTTCATGTTATAATTAATTATGTCGGATCGATTGATGCTAGTGACAGACGGGAACCAGGAAGTGTGTTTGTTTTCTTTTTTGCATTTTAGCTGTCTGATGTATTGTTTATAACATGATTTGCAGTTTTATTGAGTTTTGTGGTGGAGTATTGCGAGTTTATGTTTTAATAACAGCAGTTTAATGTCTGTGCGATCTGATTGCCCGTTCAAATAAGCTAACGGTTCTGTTCTTTATTGATGTTATTATGGATCAACGTGTGTGGGTTATTTTTAAATAGATAACTGTTGGTATTAAAAACAGTTTGCTAGAACTACAAATCTGAAAATGCTGCTTTGTTTGTGTGAGACTACTTGAGACTTTCATTGAACGCGTTATGTTAGGTACCAACTAAATTCCAACTAAACGAACATTTCAGTTAATTTCCAATGTTGCCGGGAAGTGTTGAATAAAAGCATAATTCGATGGGAGCAATACATAAAATGTATTGTTTATTGTTCGTGCGGCTTCGAAGTTTGGTGCGGAAGTGTAGTTATAGGCGTTGTAGGTCGTTGAGTGACAGGGTAACTGACCAATCGTCGATCACCGTCGTTTCGAAAATTACAGTGTAGCCAATGAACACACCGACATGCAAATATTTTTTTCCCTTTACCGCCAATTTGATTAATGTACATGGCAAACTCAGGAAAAAAAACATTTATATACCATTGAATGCAAATAAAGACTACTTTTTACATTTTAATCAAAAGGTAGCTCAATTTTAATATTTTTTTTAAAGTTTCAACCCATAGTTCATAACATCTGTTTTGACTTTACAAACCTGAATGATAAAATAATAATTAAAAAAAAAAACAAATTGTAAAAAGATGTTGTATTTCAATATTGTTAAAAGGATGGTGTGCATTCCTTGTTCAGAAGTTTGTGTAATGTGTTTTTATCAGAATTGATATGGAAAAAAAATTACATTCCTGATTTTCTCTTTATTAGTGGAGGTCTCTGTAAATGATAAAACGATTGAAGCAGCAGAAGCTCTGCTGCATATGGATTCACCAGCCAGCCTGCAGGAGGATCGCAGTACAGGTGTGTGGTTACACACATACAAACATTGTGCATGCTTTTACAAATCTACTCACTTTGCAAAGTACACTATATACAGTCTTAACCTATAATTATGCTAGGTCAGTATTGTCTTCTCAATTTCAATTTCAATTTAAAAAGTACTTTATTGGCATGATTGTGTTTACATACAATATTGCCAAAGCATTAATACACAAAACAGATAATGAAAAGACAAATAATAATGATAAGATAGAATTAAAATAAGGTGCCATGTAATGAGTCAAATACAATAAAAACTATAATAACAATATACACTATACAATATAAAATAAAATATGCATTTAACAGGACATTATGAACATAAGAAAATAAAAGTACTGTGATTGAAGTACATTAAGGAAGTTTTTGGTTTCTGAGGAGGTGCAGCTCAAAAATGAATTTTGCTGCAACTGATGCATGATGGTCCTCCCCCAGTAACACCAGCATCTGATCAGTTTCTGCCAAACTGGAAAACTGTGGCATGAGGTTTGAGAGTCTGTGGAGGTATCTCTCTCTCAACTCTGTACATTTCTCACAGTGAAGGAGAAAGTGTGTCTCTGTCTCGACCTCACCCGTGTCACAGTGAGCACAGACTCGTTCTTCCTTTGGAAGCCATGTTTGTCTGCGTCTGCCTTTATGGCCAGACTGTGATGACTGAGTCTGTATTTGGTGAGGATCTGTCTCTGTTTTTGATCTCTTACGGTGTGCAGATATTCTGCCAGATTATATGTTCTGTTTAGGGCATTCCAATTTGCTTTGGTATTTTATTTGGTTCAAATATGAATTTTTGCTTTCTTTTCTGATTTGGTTTATTCTGATTTGGTTTTGTTCAGCAGTGCTGGTCTGAAACTTGTGTTTGTTAGTAGTTAGTGGGTTTGTGAGTTTCAGAGCTGACAAAGGGGACTGGCTTTAGGCTTCAGCTCTTGGGTTTTAAGGGCTTTATGTTGCAGTGTTAGGGGAACTTGAATTTAGGTGTCCAAAATTTGAGGGATAATTTTTCAATATGTATAATAAGGGGGTAGGGTTGTGCCGATGGATGATATCATCGTCCATCGTGATGACTGACCAACATCACGATGTAGAGCCACCATCGTGATGCCACGCCCCCTTTTGCGAGTCTTGCTAGTGTGACTCACTAATCCTAGTCTCTTCTATAGTTAACCTAAAAACTTTGCAGGGATTGCTCTGTAAATTAAATTGAGAATATAACTAATGCATATATGCAATTTTAAATACTGTAGTATATGCCAGAGACGTGACGTGTTAGTCTGTGAAAATACCGTGTCAGGCAGGCTACACAAATATTGATCTTGACATTGTTAGCTTCTTGTCTTTTTTTTACATGTCTTACACTGTACATTTAGATTAAAATATTTTATGTTGTGGGCTACAAGAAAATAGCCTTTATTAATTAATTATTAGTAGTTGTAGTGTCTCAGAAAATCTTGCTCATTGTCACATAGCTCTTGTACACTGAAGCGGCAGTTTAAGATAAACCCAGACCAGCGAACATCAAATAACTTTTGTCTGGTTAATACTTTTAAAGAAAAATTTCCTTGGCCATAAATCCATAATGTCAAATCAAATGAAAGAAACAAGGTGAATATGAATAACACACATTTATTAAAACATAGAAGAACTACAAATAAAGAACAACACTCAGACCGAAACTCGCATTAACATTTCACTTATAATTAGCAGCACAATAAATTCTGCACAGGCTACAAAATAAATTATGTTATTGAAATATTGTAAAGTGGTCATATGAACTACACAAATGAACGTTTAAAAAATAATATGCAAAATCGAATAGCTCCATAGCGGATGGCTGAAAAATGCGTAAAGAATTCTAATATCTTTCACCATAGACCATGTTTAAATTTCGATGTTTCTGGCCAGAAATACCAACATATTCACTTTATCTGGTTTTAATAAGCTGCGGATTGGAGTAACTACACTACCCGCTGTGCTGAAGACCAGCTCTGATGGAGTACTGGTAGCACATATGCACAGATATTTCCGTGCTAATCTTGCCATGAACGGAAACCTTTTGTCGTTCGTTTTCCACCAAGTCAGCGGGTCCTCTTCCCCATCAATGGCCATTTCCTGCAGGTACATGGTCATTTCTGCCTCGACCTTTTGCTCATCAGTGAGTAAAATAACGAAATTATAGTTTTTAAGTGGAAAATAGTATTTATGTAAAGAGATATATTAAATTAAAAAGTGCACAACTCTTCTTAAGTGAAAGCTAAAAAAAAAAAAATGATTCACGTGTCGTGCAACCTACTGATAAAGCGCCGTCAAGTCAGTAGTTGGGTTAGTAAAATAACGAAATTAGAATTTTTCATATAATTTTTGGAAATTATATAATCCCTGATGTTGACATGTTTTACTGTCAACATCGTCAACTGCCAATTTAGGGGACATCGCCCAACCCTATAATGGGGTATCTGCCTAGTTCGGCCCGGCATGCATTAGTAGGTGTTCTTCTCTGAACTCATAGAATGTTTCT
This sequence comes from Xyrauchen texanus, assembly GCF_025860055.1. Taxonomy (NCBI): domain Eukaryota; kingdom Metazoa; phylum Chordata; class Actinopteri; order Cypriniformes; family Catostomidae; genus Xyrauchen; species Xyrauchen texanus. The sequence continues at coordinate 15,116,219 of NC_068294.1, forward strand.
ATAGAATTCTGCCTGCAGGGATTCTATGGGGTGTTTGTCCCATCTCGAGTAATCTGCCAGACAGAGTGGACCCCAAACCTCACATCCGTACAGAGCAATAGGCATTATAATACTATCAAAGATCTTACACACACACACACTCTCTCTCTCTCTCTCTCTCTCTCTCTCTCTCTCTCTCTCTCTCTCTCTCTTTTATAGCTGCTATTAGCTAGTGACATTTGTGCAAATAGTAAACAATACTTTTACAGAGTTCACAAATCTTACAAAAAGTAAAAATAACAATAGGTAGCTATCTCTCAACAGAGGAGCTTTTATCTGAGATGGAGGTGGAAGTGAGATCTGAGGACATGGGGCCTGTTGACAAGGACATTGTTGTCCTGCAGGAGACAGAATTACTGAAAAAAAGAGAGGTGTGCCACACTTTTCTATTATCCCTTTAAGACATTGAACTACTAAAAGTTTGGACCGTTTTCTCTTTACAATTAATGTTTTAAATTGATCATGTGTTTAAAATGCAATTTCAACATTGATTTATTTTCTCATGTTAAATGTGGTTCAAATATGCTTGAATCTCCAGGGACAATTAAAAATAAAATATTTGTTGTACTGTCCAATCCACTGTGCATTTTAAGTGGAAGGGTCATCATACTTGGGAACCATGTGTAATCAGTTAGAAAAGAGTAATTTGCTTTGTGTGATGTTTCCCAGCAGGACGAAAACCCAGAACTCCACAAAATTGCTCTGATGGTTCACTGGATCTGGTCTATAGGAGGAAATCAAAAGAGAGCAAGGGTACATTTTCTGTTTATTATTGGTATGTCCAGTTCCTTTTATGCTGCCATAAATTTTAAATTCAAAACATGTCTTTCAGGCTCAACAACCTACCTATGGGAGTTCCTTTTGGATCTCCTACAGGATAAGGAAACCTGTCCAAAGTACATTAAGTGGACTCAGAAGGAGAAGGGTATATTCAAGCTTGTGGACTCTAAAGCAGTGTCTAAATTATGGGGAAGACATAAGAATAAACCTGACATGAACTATGAGACAATGGGGAGAGCACTCAGGTAATGTTTTGACTGTCTGTTGTTTCAGATATATTTAGTCAAAATCTTTTCTGTGAAGCATAATAACAATGACATCTGAGATTTCCATTTTCTCTGGAAAACATGCAATTGATATAATGATTTGTGTAGGTATTACTACCAGCGGGGCATTTTGGCAAAAGTGGAAGGCCAAAGACTTGTGTACCAGTTTAAGGAGATGCCCAAAGACATTGTTTTCATAGATGATGATGATATTGATGACAGCATTGATGAGGGAAAGAGAGAAACCCAAGCTGCAACCAATCGCAGCAGTCCAAAAGGGAAAGGGGTGGTGGTCTCTTCCTCTACTGCTTTACCTAAAATCATCAATCTAACCTCAGGACAAGATGCCTTCATGACCATGCAACAGTCACCAGCAAATATAACGACAGCCCCTGGGTATGATATAATGATGTCTATTGTTAAAGGTATACTCTGTAATTTTTGTTTTTACTGAGATGCATAGATGCAGAAACCTGCTAAATGATTTAGTTAACTCCATGTAAAAGAAAACTGCGTTTTAAAGCTAAATTAGACTGAAATCTTCAGCTCATGAGATTTGCTAAGATTTGCCAGGTTATTGGCATAGTTGATTGAGGTTTGTTTGTATGAAGAACTAAATATTCATAAGCAGAACTGTTCATTCTGACTTTACTTCTTATGTCTTTAAAATAGTCTGTACTTATGTTACTTACCGTACTTAGACTCTATATATTTTCTCCTATATTTCTGTGTTTTCTTTACAGTTCTTATTTTTTAATTATTAGTAAACTAGATACAGTATTGTGCAAAAGTTTTAGGCAATTGTGAAAAATGTTGCATAGTGAGGATTTCTTAAAAAATAATGCCATAAACTGTTTTTATTTATTAATTAACAACATACAAAGTCCAGTAAACATAAATAAAGCTAAATCAATATTTGGTGTGACCACCTTTTCCTTTAAAACAGCCCCAATTCTCCAAGGGACACCTGGATACAGTTTTTCTTGGTTGTTGGTAGATAAGATGTTTCAAGTGTCTTGGAGAATTCTCCACAGTTCTTCTATCTATTTCAGCTGTCTCAACTGCTTCTGTCTCTTCATGTAATCTCAGACTGACATGATGCTCTGTGGGGTCATGAAATCTGTTTCAGGGCTCCCTGTTCTTCTATTTTATTCTGTTTGCAAAAGGAATGTTTGGGAGTCTAACATTTAAATTTCCTATTGACACACTAAAGCTGAATACATAAATAACCATCTTAAAGGAATTGATCACCAAAAAATGTATTTTCTTATGATTTACTCACCCTTAAACCACGATGTGTGTCTTTCCTTCAGCAGAACTGAAATGAAGATTTATTTTATTAGCACATTTCATCCCTGTTTGTCCATACAATGAATTTGAATGGGTGCCATGACGCTGCTGGCTGTTTGACGGTTCAAAAGTCATATTTAGAGAGCATAAAATTAATGTACACAACTGCAGTCGATCAATGAATGTCTTCTGAACAAATCGATAGGTTTGTGTAACGGTAATTACGTTTTTAACTTCAAATCATTGCTGTTTGAAATTACCTTATTCTTGCGTGACATTCATTCCCCTGTTGTAAACAAAGCATGCGCTTCTGACTTCTCACGTGAACGTGTCATTGTGATTACATCATGCAACAGTTTCGTGATGGGCCGACTGGTAGCAGATCGTTTTGCTTCAGAAGACATTCATTGATCGACTGGAGTTGTGTGGATTATTTTATACTGCCTAAATATGACTTTGGACATCAAACAGACTGCAGGTTAATGGTACCTGTTTCCTTGCATTGTATGGACAAAAATAGCTGAAATGTGCTTCTAAAAACCTTCACTTTGATTCTGCATATGAAGGAAAGACATACACATATGGGATATCTCATTTTTGGGTGAACTAATTCTTTAAGACAAATGTTGTTGTGTAACATCTCATGTGCCTTTTTCCAAAGTACTGTATATCTCAGAAAACCCTACCCCTAAATGACATGTCAAAACAAACTGTGATTGATGTCTTTAAATGTCAGCCATTCTGCTTTCTTACTCCAATCAAAATAGAAAAAACACTCACTGCCTTTTTCATAATTTCTTTTCTAGGACTGTGAGGCTGGCTATGCAGGTCCCCTTTCTCATGACAACACCACAGGGTCAGAAAATCTCCACAGTAACTGTCAACTCACCCAACAACTCAATCACTGGGGGTAACAGTACTGGCAAAGTGCTGCTCCAGGCTGTGCCAACGCTTGTGCCAGCTCAGGGGCAAAGTGGTGAGAGATTCACCCTGCAGCTTATCACCCTTCCTACTGTGCCTGGCAAAGCCGGCACGCCCATCACTCTGAGCACGCTCTCTCCGGTCACTGTGCCAACCAGCAACACACAAATTCTAAAGCTCACTGTCCCGTCCAACTTCACAGCACCCGCGACCACAACACAAGTGACTGTGGTGCCAAACGTACAGCCAGCGACGTCTTTACGGGACGTGAATATTATAAAGGTGGAATCTCCTGAAGTTTCTGTGTCTCAGACAGTTGACAGTTCTGCCGAGATTACAGAAAGCACACAGATGAACCCCACAACAACACAGAGCTAAGTGAACATCAAATTCACAAAAATACATACAGGAACCAACATATGCGCTTGTGATGGGAATAGAGTATCTTATGTGAGATGGATGAAACCATAGACACTTGTTCACAACCCAACACTATAAACATCATGCATATCCTCTAGCCTGGATTAGACATGGGAAGACCTTTTCTTTTTTTGCTTTTGTTCTATTAATCTATTCAAATCTAGCTTTGTTATAGCAGACCATCAGTGCTGTGATACTGCATTATGGAACTTCACTTGGTGCTAAAGATGAGAGAAAGTCACAAAGTGATTTAGCTGGGATGCTCTTTTCCCCTGCTCATCTGGAGGTTTAAAGAATCTGCATAGACATACCATTTTGGTAGTCAATAAAATAAAACAAGCAGCCTTAGGTCATCTTTTTGCTCATTATGTAAAGAAATGTATTATTTTTTGTGTGTATATATATATATACGCACACACACCAGGAAGTTTTTTTTCTACATTTCAATGGAAACTGTTTTCCAAAAGACATTTTCTCTTTCTTGTCATTTAAGTTTTAAATAATCGTCTTTTTGTGCATTTACCACCATGTTTTCTGTATCACACATCTACTGCTTTGTACTTTGCTGATTACTTTTTCTTCCATGTGTACAAAAAGGGAAGGAATGTCTGAAAAACGGTATATTGAATATTCAATATATGAAAGATATTTTGTTTTATTTTCACCCTAAAATGTATCCAAGTAGATTTAAATTTGACAAGAATTATGTTAACAAATGCTTTTAATGAGCTTTTGCTTTTGTTTTATATTTGTATGTGCTTGTTAATTGGTCCTCTTAAATGACTCTTCTTAAATGTTAAAGTAATAGTTTGCCCAAAAATTATAATTCTCTCATTTACTCACCCTTATGCCATCTCTGAATCAGTTGACTTTAGATATTTGAATAAAGATATGTGAATATGTCCAGATGATTCAATTCAATGGGGTCCAACACTTCCAAGCTCCAAAAAGCAAATGAAGATATTCCATGTGACTTCAGTGGTTTAATCCATCTTCTGAAGTGATCCAATCGGTTTTGGGTGAGAAATGGACAAAATTTAACTTCACTATAAATTTAGCCATTTGCAATCTTTTTGGCAATCGTAATTTCAAGCCAATTATAGTCACATATTTCCAATAAAATATTTTTGTGTTCCATGGAAGAAAGGCATAGGAGTTTGAGATGATGTGAGGGTGAGCAAATGATCAAAGAATTATCATTAATTCTAGAAGACCAAAGTAAGGACTGGTATCAGTGTGTCCATAGTTACGTTTAGTTTGACCTTTGGTAATAGTGATATATCAGTTCCGAGTTTGAAACTAATTTGCACCAAAAGTTAGTACATCTCTGAACATTAACTGCCCAAAGTAATATAGTCTAATGTTGGATGTACTACTAAGAGACCTTAGAATCGGTGACGCATATATACAAGGATTGCCGGAGAGCTCTGTTAGAAAGTATGATAACTTTGAAAATCAAATCCTCGCTTCATATTTCCGCAGTCTAATTGGCTCGCGAGGACTGAGACAGAATAGATTGGATTTGTAGGATCAGCACACCCTCTTAGAGATAAAAACAAGACTGAACATTTTTAAAGTCAGAATTGATCATAAACTATTTCCAAACCAGTCAACATTTGTGTGATATCTTACGAAACTAAAGAAAATGTCCATATTTAACCCCAAATTAATAGAAAGAAAAATGACACTCACAAAAATGAAATCACAATTTTTTTCAGTGATGATTCTCATTAATGCAACAGCAATTTTTTTTTTACCATATTAAAAAAAGATGCCATTGTACAAGGATTTTTCTAAATTAATATCAGCAAGAATAAAAGGCAGTACCAAAAGAGTATTACTGTGATGTATAAATACTTCAAAATTTAAATATATTTTTTCACACTGTGGTAATGAGAATATCATAATACCAATCTTTTCTTAATGTGGTGGGAATTGGGATAAAATGTGTGTTATTGTCAATTCAAAATGTAAAAAAAAATCTATAAGCAAAATATATCTATATTCTTTTTTTTTTTGTGGACATTTTTGGAAAGGTTTCGTGACTATCACCCTTTTACATTTCATTGAAGAAAGAGGCCACACCCTTTCAAAATATTCAGCCGTTTTTATATTATTGGTCATTGGCAAACATTCTGATGATTACATTTTTGAAGAAAAAAAAAAGTACAGTCAATATAAATATAAACATCTTTCCACTTCTGGATCCATTTAATCAAGAATGTGCGTCTTCCTGAGTTGTCATTTTAAGCACTTAATAAATTACAGAATATTGCACATCCACTGTATAACAAACAATAAGCACATAAATAATCTCCATCAAGGAAAATAATAATCATCAGTCTATCAGAGGTGCATTAAGACCTGAATGAGTAGGTAAAAATAAGGTTTATGTGAAGTTACATTCCAAGCAATAATACAAATGTAATGCATTCTCACATTCAGACATATCCTACACAACCGTTTTAGGAATGACCAAAGCCGCTCTGGAACCCTATTGTTGAGCACTCATGATTGACAGCTACATGAGCCTATGAGGCTGCTGATTAAAGCTGAGGTCACACACCAGGGAAAGATGGTCAGAGGGGTAATGGTAAGAAGGAAGCCGGTCCGGCCCAATCTGCTCTTCACTGGGTATCCCAAGCACAGTGTCCACACGGAACGCTCTTTCTGAGTACCAAATGTAGTCCAATGTGGCGCAGCTCTCTCCACTGGGGCGGATCTTCCAACTGGTGTAAGGCGGCTCTGTGGTCCCATCCTCACTCAGACACTTGTAAGCACTGTCCAGACCCAGAGGAGACGTCATAAAGCGCCTATAGACTTCCTCGCTTGGCTCTGCGTTAAAGTCCCCACATACCACCAATGGAATACCCTCTTCAGTTTCCCCAACCCCAGTCTGACTCTCCTCCTCCTGTCCCATCTCTGGGTAAGACTGAGAGGTGATGTTGCGGAGTTGCTGGAGGAGATGAGATCCCTGTGCGCTACGAAATGCCTCCCAGCCACTCCGGGCCTTCAGGTGTGTCACTGCCACGCAGAAGACTTGGCCTGTACGCCTGCAGCGAAGAGTCACCACAACGGCCACCTGGTTGGTCTTGAGCATCATGGCGGAGAGTCTGAGGTGGGTGGTGTGAAGCAGCTGGAAGCGACGGTGGCGGAAGAACAGAGCGCAGCCATCGGGGCCATTGTTGTTGTGAACATCCAGGCAGGGGGAGCAAGGCTTAGGGCAGAAGCTGCTCTGGTATCCCAGGCTGGCCAACACTGGCTGGAAGGTGTCAAAGTAGTGATCCACCTCCTGCAGGCACAGCACATCTGGCCTGTAGGTAAGGATCTCTTCCAATATGAGATATTTCCTTTCCGACCAGTTTAATGCTTCCATTGGACAACGCACAAAACAGTCCTTACCCTCACCCAGAGCTGCAGAGATACAAGCAAAATGAAGATCAAGTCACACTTTAAGCAGCATGTGGTAGTATTGCAGAAGCATTGAAGTATCTTCTAAGATTACTTAAAAGTGACATATTTAAGATTGACAACAAGAGTTTGAAATGGGTACCACAGTCCAAATTCAAAATATTGGAGAGCTGTCTGCCCCGCTCATATGGGTTGCCAGAATGTTGACACGCAAATTAACCAACTCGGCAAATGTTTTAAAGGATTTCTGGGCTTTAAGCTGTCTCCATCTTCCAAAAGGCATCTCCAATATTTATCCTGGTTTTACTACGCCTCTGGTCATGGTGGTTTTTAGCTGAATGACGAGGCTTTTTAGGTCAGGTGGAATCTGTTATCTCAGATCCAGTTTATTTGCTGACTTCCATGGCTGTAGCAAGCAGTGTTGTTTATCTGCAAACTTGTTCAAATATGGCAACCCGGCGGTGTCGAAATACTATTGGTGAGTGGGCAATGAGCGGGACCACACAGGCCAAAACATAAACAGAAATTCCGTCCCGAAATGGAAACTTCAAAGTACTTGCTGTAGCAATGTTATCGAAGAAGCCAGTATTTCAACTTAGCATGTTTCCTAATTCTCTAATGACAAATTCTGGTAATTTTATGATTTAGTACAGTAAAAATGTTACATATAGCACCTTTAAAGGAGAAGTGTGTATTTTAAAATACTTTCTCCTATCCCAATTTAATGTGCCGTCGTGGTAGCTCAGTTTGATTGAGCAGTTGAACATGTCAATAGACAGCATTTGTGGCAAAATTTGAATTACCAAAAATTCATTTCGACCCTTTAACAAAAAACAAAATCTGTGTTCCAGTGAGGCATTTTCAATAGAATAGAATTTTTAGCCACAAGACGTAATCAATGTGTGTGGTGGTGGCGTAGTGGACTAAAGCACATAACTGTTAAGTAGAAGGTCGCTGGTTCGATCCCCACAGCCACCACCATTGTGTCCTTGAGCAAGGCACTTAACTCCAGGTTGCTACGGGGGGATTGTCCCTGTTATAAGTGCACTGTAAGTCGCTTTGGATAAAAGTGTCTGCCAAATGCATAAAATGTAAATGTAACATGATTTTAGTTTGATAAAATCACTTACTAAGCTTTTCTGTGTAAAGTTACAGTATATACAATTTTACAACTTCGTTGCCATGAAAACGATGCAAAAACAATTATTTAAAAAAATTTAAAACTTAAATACGTTTTAACAGAAAAATTTATCCAACTGCTTTTAAATTACATGCTTCCAATTTCTGCTTTTAAACCCTCCAAAAATTGGCCCATTCACTTCCATTGTAAGTAACCTACATTTTTTGCTTTTTTTAAAGGAGTCCAAATAAATATTTTTGCCACAAATGCTGTTGATTGAGATTACATTTTTGTAAAATATTTAGATATATACAAATCTAAATGTAGTTTAAGAGTGCCTCATGGAAGTGTGCAATCACTGCTGGGCTCTTTTGCTGAGGTTTGTTCATCGCGACTCTGATTGGTGGATCATTCTCTTGCGAATTTATGGGTGGTGTAGATTTTCACAAGGAAGTCTGCTATTAAACACAATCTTTTCTTAAATTACGTTGAAATAACACAGACTGATGACTTCAATAGAAGCATATTTCATCGATCAACAAAATCAGTGGTAGGTCTGTCTTTAAAGTTTTAGAAGTTAATGTTAAAAATGTATCCATCTATGAAGAAAAATAAAGGGATTTTTACATTTGAAACCAGATTGTTGTGCTCTATGGCCTTTTTAGAAACATTTATTAGTGGTGCTTGCAAAGCATCACTATTGTAATCTCACATACTTATTAGTGGTGCTTGCAAAGCATCACTATTGTAATCTCACATACTTATTTTTATTTTTATACTTTTTATTATTCTATCTCCAGTACAAAACTTCGCACCTAACTCGTCCCAAGCACCGCTTAGTGAGACCCACGAATGAGGTGTCAAATCGAACGCCTATTGAGGACACGTGTGCTATGACTTTTATGTTTATCGGGTACGGTAATTGCCCCAGGGGCAAAAAAGCGCCTAAAAATCCCATAGACTTAACATTGCGACAAACTTTGACGCGTCACAGCTCCGAGCGAGGATTTCGCAGAAACGTGTGATTTGCCACATTTGAAGAGGCTGGCAGGCTCTGTAAGAGCATACCTCAATATGGGGTAAAAGTTGCACCTCTGGGGGCAGGAGCTGCCCAAAATGCCCCAATTGACTTACAATGGTGTAGGACGGCCCATGAAATGAAATGGCATTGGGATTTGTATTCAACATAGCTCTGGATCACAGTGTCATAGAGACAATGGGGCGGGCTCATTTTACTCAGACGACCAATCAGTATCTCAGGATCATTTTGAATCTATCAAGCCACGCCCTAGCAACAATTTAGAGCACCTTAGCAACAAGTCCCATACACTTCTAATGAAAGACATCAAAGGGATATCTCCGGATAGAAGTTTCATAGAAACACAAGGGTGGTCTCTGCTTCACTCGGGGCAGCAAACAGCCAATCATGAATCACCTCAACACTTCCTAGCCCCTCCCTAGCAACCATTGTCGAGCACCTTAGCAACCAAAATCCATAGAGGATATCTTCCATTCTGAATGTCACAGAGGCATGGGAGTTGGTTTATATCATTCATACTGACAAGCAGCCGTTGGAGATTAATGATTGGCAGCTGCCAAGCCACTCCCTAGCAACTAAACAGAGTACCCTAGCAACCCTTTAGCAGTAACTATATCTCTGCACCAGAAAATCAGAGAAACTTCTGGGTTGATTTATTTCAATCAGGATGGCAAGGACACTTCATTAGTATCACTAAGGTAACTGCCTAGCAACCAGATGGGGTTACCCTAGCAACCGAGTAACAAATCACATATCTCTGCATCAGAAAACGTAGATACTTCCGGGTTGACTTATTTCAATCAGGATGGCAAGGACACTTGATTACTATCACTATGATTACTGCCTAGCAACCAGATGGGGTTACCCTAGCAACCGAGTAACAAATCACATATCTCTGCACCAGAAAATAGTACTGACTTCCGGGTTGATTTATTTCACTCAGGATGGCAAGGACACTTCATTACTATCACTATGGTAACTGCCTAGCAACCAGATGGGGTTACCCTAGCAACCGAAGTAACAAATCACATATCTCTGCATCAGAAAAACGTAGAGACTTCCGGGTTGACTTATTTCAATCAGGATGGCAAGGACACTTGATTACTATCACTATGATTACTGCCTAGCAACCACATGGGGTTACCCTAGCAACCGAAAGTAACAAATCACATATCTCTGCACCAGAAAATAGTACTGACTTCCGGGTTGATTTATTTCACTCAGGATGGCAAGGACACTTGATTACTATCACTATGGTAACTGCCTAGCAACCAGATGGGGTTACTCCTAGCAACCGAGAAACACATCACATATCTCGCACCAGAAAAGAGTACAGACTTCCAGGTTGATTTATTTCAACCAGGATGGCAAGGACACTTCATTAGTATCAATATGGTAACTGCCTAGCAACCACATGGGGTTACCCTAGCAACCGAGTAACAAATCACATATCTCTGCATCAGAAAACGTAGATACTTCTGGGTTGACTTATTTCAATCAGGATGGCAAGGACACTTGATTACTATCACTATGGTAACTGCCTAGCAACCAGATGGGGTTACCCTAGCAACCAAATAACAAATCACATATCTCTGCATCAGAAAAACGTAGAGACTTCCGGGTTGACTTATTTCAATCAGGATGGCAAGGACACTTGATTACTATCACTATGATTACTGCCTAGCAACCAGATGGGGTTACCCTAGCAACCGAGTAACAAATCACATATCTCTGCACCACAAAATAGTACTGACTTCCGGGTTGATTTATTTCACTCAGGATGGCAAGGACACTTGATTACTATCACTATGGTAACTGCCTAGCAACCAGATGGGGTTACTCCTAGCAACCGAGAAACACATCACATATCTCGGCACCAGAAAAGAGTACAGACTTCCAGGTTGATTTATTTCAACCAGGATGGCAAGGACACTTCATTAGTATCAATATGGTAACTGCCTAGCAACCACATGGGGTTACCCTAGCAACCGAAGTAACAAATCACATATCTCTGCATCAGAAAAACGTACATACTTCTGGGTTGACTTATTTCAATCAGGATGGCAAGGACACTTGATTACTATCACTATGGTAACTGCCTAGCAACCAGATGGGGTTACCCTAGCAACCGAGAAACAAATCACAGATCTCGGCACCAGAAAAGAGTACAGACTTCCGGGTTGATTTATTTCAACCAGGATGGCAAGGACACTTCATTAGTATCAATATGGTAACTGCCTAGCAACCAGATGGGGTTACCCTAGCAACCAATTAACAAATCACATATCTCTGCATCAGAAAAACGTAGAGACTTCTGGGTTGGTTTATTTCACTCAGGATGGCAAGGACACTTCATAAGTATCACTATGGTAACTTCCTAGCAACAAGGAGGGGTTACCCTAGCAACCAAATAACAAATCACATATCTCTGGATCAGAACATCGTAGAGACTTCCTGGTTGACTGATTTTACTCTGATAGCAAGGAGACTTGATAAGTATCACTATGGTAACTGCCTAGCAACCACATGGGGTTACCCTAGCAACCGAGTAACAAATCACATATCTCTGCACCAGAAAATAGTACAGACTTCCGGGTTGACTTATTTCAATAAGGATGGCAAGGAGACTTCATTACTATCACTATGGTAACTGCCTAGCAACCAGATGGGTTTACCCTAGCAACCGAGTAACAAATCACATATCTCTGCATCAGAAAAACGTAGAGACTTCTGGGTTGATTTATTTATGACCATAATTTTTGTTCTTTTCAAGCATGCTATTTCACGAGTTTTGCCACGGCAAGCACCACTCACATTTTCTTCAGGAAATGTACCTATCTAGTTACTGTTGCAATTCCTTCTGGTGCCTCTAGTGGTGCAGAAATCACACACTTCACCTTTAAATTGGTAAAATACTGTAAAAAGAACAGGCTACAACATTGTTCTCCAAAACTGGTTACATAAGAAGATGGACTATGTACCTTGTGCTAAGATGTTCCACTGCATGATGCGGATGGGTGAGTTCTGTAACGAGCTGGTTCTGGTCCTGAAAAAGTCTCGGTGCAATCGAGGCGGGCGATTTCTCAAAACCTCCTTGCATTGAAACAAGAGTGCCTCCGAGTCGGCCTGCTCATATTCATAATCTTCAGGATTAACAACTGGGTCTGCCAGCGCAGAGCTGCTCAGAGAATGCGTCAGAGTACTGAAGAGTCTACTGCTGCCACTGCCCATTTGACAAACTGCAGAAACAATATACACACAGATTAAACTAACACACTTTCATAGTTCTAGAGCATTTATCAGAACACACAAATGATTCAGAATGACTCAAGATATTTTATTGACATATGACTCTAATGTACTGAAATTATAGCAGTTCTCTGTCCAGTGAAGGCAGGAAATGGGTAGTTGATCCATAACGTGTCCGTGGACCGTTTTTCACCACTTTAAAATTTTTAGCTGTTCACAAAAATAGTCCTGCAGTGTGCCAAAGGAATTTTTACAATTACAAATATTATATGAGTCTCTAAATGAACATGAGGTCATAAAAATATGTAATTACAACAAGAATTAGAAAAAAAAAATTACTGTATGTACTTGCGTTACACTTCAGGATCTTTGATGTCAACTACCCAGAATAGAAAATATGTGAAAGATTACACGACACTAGTTCATCCAAACATACAGCAGCACATGGACATAGTATGACACTGTGTATGAAAATATATATAGTAGTATGACAGTACACAGTAAGTCTTTAAAGAGCAGATAAATCTCTATTCTAGTTCATAATATGTTTTGCTGATGCCTGTGTGTAAAGTTTCTTTCAACGTTTCCTACCACAACAAAATACGTGCAGTTAATACACCGTATGACAATGAGAACATGAAAAACAATTGCTCATTCTTGGTGTTTAAATGAGAGGCGCTCAATAGTCCTTTCCCTGCAGTGTAATATCACTAGTATTTCTTCCTATAGGCTGGTGATATGCTCACTAGATTGTGTTTAACAGAGAAATATCTGATGACCTCATATACCTCAGAATCTGTCTGTGCTTGTTCTCAGTCTGTAAAAGACCATGAACCAGATATGAATCACCTATGAACATGACTGTATGTGTGTGTTTGTTGCCTTGAATAATTTTAAGACAGTATATAATTAACATAGTCTGAAAACCCCCAAAACATAAGATTAGGATGCTATTTAAATCTCAAAATGATTCATGTTAATGTACAATGGTTTAACTACTGCTATGGAAACATGTGTCTTGTTTCAGTCATGCAAAGACACACTGTCACGTTAAGAACAAGCAATGTATTTAAAAATACACTCAATGAGCACTTTAATAGAAACACTATGGTCCTAATAAAGTGCCAGATGTGGTCTTCTTCTGTTGTAGCCCATTCGACTCAAGGTTCGAGGTGTTGTGCGTTCTGAGATGATTTTCAGAGTGGTTATCTGAGTTACCGTAGACTTTCTGTTAGTTCGAATCAGTCTGGCCATTTTCTGTTGACCTCTCTCATCAACAAGACGTTTCCATCTGCAGAACTGCCGCTCACTGGATGTTTTTTGTTTTTGGCACCATTCGGAGTAAACTCAAGAGACTGTTGTGTGTAAAAATCCCAGGAGATCAGCAGTTACAGAAATACTCAAACCAGCCCTTCTGGCACCAACAATCATGCCACGGTCCAAATCCCTGAGATCAAATTTTTTCCCCATTCTTATGGTGGATGTGAACATTAACTGAAGCTCCTGACCCATATCTGAATGATTTTATGCATTGCACTGCTGCCAAATTATTGGCTGATTAGATAATCACATGAATCAGTAGATGTAATAGGTGTTCCTAATAAAGGGCTCAGCGAGAGTATGTTCATTACACATTTAACATTTCTAACCTTGTTTTCTGTTTTTCAGTGACTATCTCTAGACACATACACTGTAGAAGAATGTAAAACAATGACTATTCAGGGTCTATGGCCCATGCAGTCCCTTTCTTAAACATTTAGATATTCTCTTTTGTTCAATTATTTCATTTCTCTGCACTGTAGAATACTTGATTCTGATTGGTCAGTCGCTGCACACTGTGGTCAAATATTTTTGCACAATGACCGCTAAACTATATATTTGACTATTGTGCCTAGCAACTAATCTCCTACATGTTTCTCATATCACTCTGCGGTCCCTTAAATTTCATGTCCATTTATTTACTAATTAATGTAAAAAGCAGGATAATGTCCAGTCAGCTGCTCATTATAGCAAAATAATGACCCAAACACGAAACGGAGAGGGGTTTATTTGACCAGAACAAACCTTATGCAAAATAAACCCCTTCAGGATGATGCAAGACTCACGTTGGAGCCGTTATTTTGTAAAAATGACATATTTCACTTTAACACATTTCTTTAACAATACCTCTTAATATATCCTTTTCCTTTTCTTTGTTTGTCCGATGCAGGTGGAATGCGTAAGACACAATCCTTTTCTCTATGACTTTAAAGGAGTCCAGGACTAATCCAGTGGTGATCCAATGTTCAGTCAGAGGGTTAGTGCACAGCATAGGTTTACAGAGAACGCTAGCATCCACCCATTCAGATGACATGTGCGAAGATTCTGGGGGGCTGCGGATGTGACAGTGTGTGTCTGTGTGCGTGTTCGTACATAAAGGGGTTCCTGAATGAATCAGTGTTTCTGAACAATGACTCATTTGAAAAGGGTATGCGCATACATGTGCACACATACATGCACGTGGGTGAAGAGAACAGTTGAGCCCTAAAGTGTGCTTCATTACACTGGAATTCAATATGCTCATTTGTAACTAATATTTCAAACCGCTTCAATAAAACATTTATTTAAAGATAATTTAGTAACAGTTATAAACAAGAGAGGAGAGGATAATGGCTCATTAGACACTCACTGGACTTGTATTACACAATGCTGAGCTCTCTGTCCAAGCTCATTTAACATCACATTTGACCTGTTATGTAATCGTAGAGTTCATATTTGCATGTCAAGCATAGTGACCTGCATGTATATGACAATGGTTCTTTACGAGTAAACCGTTGCTGATGTGATGTAACACATTAGGCTTGTTAAATCTATAGCAATTGGCAATTAGTGACCAAATAAAAGAGCATTCTCCCTTTATTAATACAAATGTAATCCTCTTACAATGCTATTAGCTGTGAAAATGAAGCACCCCATCTATAACCTGAAAAAAAATCCCTAAATGACATTTAGTGGGATCCTACAACCAAAAAAGAAGTCGTGACCTCTTCAATATTCAGACTGGAGATGGATCAATATGGGTTTCTTAAGATTCTTAAAGTTTGACTTTTGCCCCCAGAATATTTGTTTATATAATTACGTAGGACCATAGTATAGATTTTTCATGTATAGTGCCTCTGGAAAAATTATTCTGAACTTTCTTTTGAAATTTAAAGGGATAGTTCACCCAAAAAGAATGCAAGTTCTCTCATTTACTCACCCTTATGCCATCTAAGATGTGTATTAATTTATTTCTTCTGCTGAAAACAAATGAAGATTTTTAGAAGAATATCTCTACAAGTGAATGATGACTAGATCTTTGAAGCTCCAAAAAGCAGATAAAGTCAGCATAAAAGTAATCCATAAGTCTCTAGTGTATTAATCACAGTCTTCTGAAGCAACTCAGTTTGTTTTGGGTAAGAACAGACCAAAATATATCTCCTTTTTCAATGTACATCTTGGTATTGCAGTCTCCAGGCACGATCATGATTTCAAGCTCGATTATACTTCCTAGTGCTTGATGCATGTGCAGAGACATAGAAAATAACATGTTTATGAAGTGAAGTCAGGAATTTTTCTATCATCTAATACATTTCCCAATGTTTATGGAAAAGCGTATAATCTGAATGTTGGCTGGAAAAAACAACTGACTTTTGCACACCGTATCTGTCCATTTACATTCATATGTTGACCGACGGCTCTTGACCTATCCAATATGGCATCTGCATCAACATATCCATAGAATCGATACCTATGGATTTAACCACTTGAATATGGATTACTTTTATGCTGCCTTTATGTGCTTTTGGAGCTCAAAGTTCTTGTCACCATTCACTTGCATTGTATGGACCAACAGAGATGAGGTATTCATCTAAAAATCTTTGTTTGTGTTCAGCAGATGAAAGAAACTCATACACATCTGGAATGGCATGAGGGCGAGAAAATTACGAGAGAATTTTCATTTTTGGGTGAACTACACCTATAATGTCATCAACGTATTAGTCCATTCATGCACTGTTAATGACTGCTAAGCTCTTATTTGCTTATATAGTCAATAGTATATAACATCACAGTTTCCTGCCCTTGTCCTATGAGATCCAGGTAAAGACCCCTACACAATGGCATTCCTGCAAGGGGATTTTCTGCAGGGGAGTATCTCCATTAATTTCTGTTTTATGGTTTAATTTTTTTTTTATTTGGTTAATAGATGTGCTGGTAGATGATTACAGGCACTTCCATTCACATGTGTCCTTAAAATGTGATGCTGCAAGCTCCATACATCACATTTGAATAGATTTGAACACTAATTCAATTCAATAACATATTTATCTCAAGATATATTGTATGTTAAGACTGAGACAATGCCTGTTCAATATGGGGACTACTCCGCAAGCTTCTTTAGCTACTATGGGAATTTGGCAGTGCAATCCTGCAGATAATATTGTCTTTTGTAAGAAAAATTGCTTGTCATGTTCCTCATTTGTATGACGAATCTGTTACAGGAAATTCCAGTGTTTCCACACCTCACAGGATGTCACTTTCCAACCTCTACTGTACATGAGTCATCTGAACATTATCAGCATGAGGCCAGAGTAAGAAAGTTATATATTCACAACTCAATTATCTCACCCACTGTATGCCTAACTAGACCGTATTTTGGGGAACAGTAGGTGATCAGTTGCCCACAAATGCTGTCAAGAAGACAGCTCAATAGGGGTTTTGAGACAGTTCCAATAACGAGTTCGTTGTGAACAGCCCCTAGGTGATCTTTATGAATCAAAAGTTACCTTGTAAAGAACCGAGCAAAAAAGGTGAGGAGTTTGAACTCGGTGGAGGAGGATGGTGAACACGGTTGGAGTGGCAGTGTCGTGAAGTCTGAAGGCTGCTTTTCTTTAGTGGACCGGATTTGTTCGGATGTGTCCCCCGTGATGACAGATAGAGAGCGGTCAAGTCCCGGTGAAGCAGCGAAGAACAGCGCCGGGCCGGATACATGTTACTCTTCGGCTGACTGTCCCATGAACCGTAGTTTAAATCGACTAAATTAAGCTAAACTATGGCTAAAACAGCCATATGGCCACGTTTCGTGTTTATTCTCTGTATGGAAAAAAAGCCGGTAAATGTTTCATCGTTTTCAAGAGTGACGCATGCTCAACCACTGAGTAGGGGAATCGAGCAAATTAACTTTTCTAATAGTATTACAATTACGAAACATACTAAGGTATTTTTATGTATGTAATGTTACGATTTCTATTGAAATTTACACATGTTTTTAACAGATCAAAACTTCGTCGAGAATAATTCGAAATAGCTAAAGTTGTAGCGCGATGTACCCCTACAGGGCAGTGAATGGCTTAGTCCGACTGTCAGGGGGATAACCTGTGCTTTTTGTCTATGAAGTACAGCGGTACAATGGGAGGGGCTTGGAGCTGATACAGCCAATCAGCGGAGAAGGTGCTAAGACGTATGGAAGACACGCATTTTTCATCATCATTGACGTACATAGTAAAGGTTTCATAGCTGAAACCAGCGCACATTCCATATTTGTTAAAGATAAACTGTTCAGCTTGTCATAGCAAGGAGTACATGGAATAAATGAACATAACCTACCTTTAAAGATGCATTTAAATCCTTTAGTGGATTGCAAAGGGAACGCCTATCGTACATTTGTTAAAAAAAAAAAAAAAGTTTTTGCAGAATTGATACACACTTTTGTGTCCATTGAAAGATTGTCTTAAAAGAGAGGAACATGAGAGACAGATTGCTGTATTACACATGTATGCTGACCAATAGACCTAATGTCTTTACATAACTGCTGATCACCTGTGTCACCTTAAATGCTTCAAGAAGAGACAGAAATCTTCTATTTATTTGAACAGTAGTTTCAGTCATCTATTGACTGAAATGTTGAAATCAGAATGCTTGACTGCAGTGTTTTTGTCAAAAATATGTTAAGAAAGGAGAGTCTGACAAATCTCCGAAATCAAGCATATTCCAAGGAGACAAGGTCATAACCTTTGAACTGAATTGAACGCAAGATTAGATGTGTATAGCCTACATAAACAAAAGAAATAGAAAAACAATGACTATGTGCATCTAACTTCAAATGTGTGAGATTATAATGTTAAAAGTAATGTTGAAATTGACTTAAGTATTCACTCTACACAGTTGCTGACAGGGATCAACTGCTGTATTATAAACAACTGAACTACACAGTTGAGGTTAGTATTGTCTGATTTGACTGAACTATTGTACTATTGTCCTCTGAAACACTTCAACTGATCCGATCACAATTCCATCTTCAAATATGCCAAAGAACGGCAGTCTTATGCAAGGGGCTAGTAAATAACCAGTCTAAAACACAAATTGCCCTTAAATTCCTTTTGGTTATTAATGGAGTGACTTAATGGTTCATAGTCTTTTTCTAAGATTAAACTATAATAAAGCAAAATCTATGTAGATGCTGACATGGCTCTAGGTCATTCAAATGTAAAAATAAAAATAGCAACTTGCAGGTTGACATCACTATATTATTATAGATAAATCACTTAATATATTCATATCATCATTATAAGATGATATTATTGAATTCTGCAATCAGAACTATTCTCCATTGCTAGATATCAAAAATATTAATTATTTAAATAGTTTCAGTGTGGTTATAGCTACTTTTTCTTAATAGCCTGTAATGTACCTTACTACATTATTCTCAAATCGTTTGAGTTCTGCTACCTTATTAGGGTTTGCAGTGTAGCTTGGGAAGCTACAGTTTCATAGCATTCCCAAAACTTTTTTTAATGATTTACGCATAACAAAATTCCATCAAATTGAATTAAGAAATCTTTAATAAAGTACAATAAAAAAATAAATATTTTAAGATTTATTCATTTAATTAATTTAGGTAAACATTACACAATTCAATTTGATGGAACATCGTTATGAAAATTTAAATGCTCATATCTTAAAAAAAAAAGAAAAAAAAGAAATGTGTGAAACAAATAAACTGATCAGGAAGATCCAGAATTGGTCACATCCATCGCATTTGGGGCAACCTGATCAGCATAAATGAGAAATCCTGTGAAAAGACTGTCAGTCCAGAATGGATCAAAGAATAGTCCATTTTGTTCAGAATAGAAGATCTGAAGCCAGACCTGATCTCCTTTCTCTAGTCGAAGTACTGTTGAACCCGAGGCCACGTCATGGTTCCCTGTGTTGGCATCAAATGTTCTGATCTTATACTGGCCATTGTGGACAAGCCCGATTGCCAGATGCTTGTTAGCCAATGTGATGTCGTATGTGAAGTAATAAACACCAGGGATTGCACAGTTAAACTTGCCAGTAGTGGCATTGTAGTGCTCACCTTCATTCATTAAAATGCGTTTAAAGCGGATGGGCATGTGCTCCTTGGGATAGCTCTTGGTTACTGCTACTGAGAAAGCCGATCGTGCCTCTTTTCCACAATCACAGCCTCCAGGGGCACCGGTCTCCCCCACATCTCCCATTTCCCCTTTTATCCCATTAGCTCCAGACACACCAGGTGCCCCTCGCACCCCCTTCAGGCCCCTTGGCCCTGCCTTCCCAACAAGCCCTGGGCGCCCTTGTAGTCCATGTTTACCAGGATTCCCAAGACGACCCTGTTCACCTGACATTTGAGAATAAAAATGTGTTAGAGGTGAAAATAAACTTGATCTTGTATTTACATATATTATTATCATCATTTAGTCTTTGTGATTTTAAATTTAATAAAGTAAAGTGACCTTGACATTGGGTAAAGCATTATATACACCACTGAGCCAAAACATTATGACCAATCACAGGTGAAGCAAATAACGTTTATCATCTCCTAACAAGGCCACATGTCAAGGTCTGGGTAGATTAGATGGTAAGGGAACAATCAATTCTCATATTCAATGTGTTGAATGCAGGAGAAATGTACAGGAGTAAAGACCTGAGCTACTTTGACAAGGTCCAAATTGTTATAGCCAGACAACTGGGTCAGAGCATCTCCGAAACAGAAAGGCTTGTGGGGGTGTTCCCGGTCAGCAGTTCGAGTTCCTACCAACAGTGGTCCAAGGAGGGACAAAATGCCAACCGGCAACAGGGTGTTGGGCGCCCAAGTCTCATTGATGTGCAAGGGCAACGACGGCTATGTAGTCTGGTCCGAACCGACAGAAGGTCTACTGTGGCACAAGTCACAGAAAATGTTAATGATAATTACAGGGGGAATGTGTCACAACACAGTGCATTGCACCCTGCTCCGTATGGGGCTGCGTACCTACAGACCGGTCAGAGCCTGTCCACCACCTGGGTCCGGCCAATCATGTGGATGTCAATTTGACATGTGCCACCTACCTAAACATCATTGCAGACTCTCCTCTTTCAGCAGGATAATGCGCCCTGCCACACTGCACACATTGTTCAAGAATGGTTTTTAGTAACATGAAGCGTTCAAGGTGTTGTGCTGGCCTCCAAATTCCCCAGATCTCAATCCGATTGAGCATCTGTGGGACATGCTGGACCAACAAGTCCGATCCAACTTACAGAACTTGAAGGATCTGCTGCTAATGTCTTGGTGCCAGATACAGAACACCTTAAGTTGTCTTATAGAATCCATTCCCCAGTGGGTTAGCACTGTTTTGGCAGCACGTGAAGGACCAACAACATATTAGGAAGATGGCCATAATGTTTTGGCTCATCAGTGTAAATACGTTTTTATACTTTTATTACAACTGATATGCAAATATGTTACCTTTCTCTCCCTTCTCTCCGCCATCACCATCCTTGCCATCCTCACCATCGATACCTGGCATGCCCATCTTGCCTACCTTGCCACAGGGACCTGAAGCACCTGGAATCCCTGGAGGGCCCTGAGGGCCTGGCAAGCTGCAACTGAGCTGAGATGAATGGATGGTGAAGTTGCGTCCCTTCTTGTTTGAGGAGTCTACAGTCAGCACAGAGAAGAGAGACAGCAAGCAAACAGCCAACGCTAACTGATACATGATGCAGCTGTGCCTGCAAACAGAGCAGATGAGGGTGAGGCCAAATTTTTGTTGTGGGGAATTTCCATGGATTTCAAATACAGAATGCAATACACCTTAAATATAGTCACATGCATTGTAGTGCAGGTTGTAACTTGACCTGTTAATGAACCTTTAAAAGTATTTTTAGCTAGTAAATGTAAATGAAGTAACCAAAAAACACAATTAAATTAGAGCATCTGCATCGACAGTACATATCTAAATTGTTCTGAAGGAATAGCTAAACTAATAAAATCATGCATTGGCAAAAGCCCTCACCAGAGGAATGATACTTGCATTGCAATGCAAAGTAAAGATCCAGCAGCCTTTTTCACAAAGACAAAATGGATTTGGATCCTACATGTCCTCCTCACAACTTTGTAAGCATCCACCCAGTTTTAGTACTGACGCAATCTGCCAGATAGCTCACACATGATGTAATTGAAAACACTGGGGGGAGGGGATTGAACTTAACTTGTCATACTGTTATACCATAGTTTGTAAATTGTTTTATTGATTTGTGAGTTGCGCAAAGTCATCTAAAAGCTACTGCAAAGCAATATGTATACAAATGTGCTTGTTTGCATCAAATACTATCTACACTAGTACTTGCAAAGGATTTGGAATTTTACATTGATCGTCTTGAGCCAAAAGCAAACCAAATTAAACCAAACCAAACATAGCCATGTTCAGATTTATATGAGTGTTTAAACCACTTATTTTCTTGGTCAGATTCCATTTAAATACCTAGGAATAGGAGGATGGAAAATATTTATTAAATAAAGACAGATGACTCAACAAGTGTAACCCATTTGTAATTTATTGGGCACTTCATATTTACAAAACCAATAAAACGATGCTTGATCATGTACTGTCAAAAGAAAAACCACACATATAGGATTCTTAAAATATTCAGAAAGTAAGCATCTGATTAATTACTATAACCAAATCACAAAACAGATTTTTTACTTCATACAAAGCTGGTCTAAAACACATATGGGACATGTTTTAGATTTAGTTTGAAAATGACAATGACGGATCTCTAACTGAGACTATGATGTTTCCGTGGTTTGTGACAAAAAACATTTGAGTCTATAGACTAATACATAATACTTTACTTCCCCAGGAAAGGAGCCATGGGGTCGTCGGCACGGTAACGTTTCATGCGGAAAGCTTCCATCTCCTCCTCTGTAGGTTCACGGACTTCCTTGAGGCTGTGGTATGGCCGCTTCCTTTCGTCCACCTGCATCAGTTCAGCCACCTGCTTCAGCCTCTGCTCCTCCGCACTCAATGCCTGCACACAAATACACATTCTTTTCCTTTACAATGGGCTTTGTAGAGCAAACATAGAACATGTGTCTGCAATGAAGATACAACCCACCTTCTTCAGCTTCTCTTTCTTCTTTGCTTCATCCTCCTCGTCACTGCTGTCAGTATCTTTGCTGCTATGCTTCCTGCTCTTTTTCTTCTTTTTCTTGTCTTTCATCTTTTCCTGGTGCATCTGTGACAACAAATTCCAGTTAAACAAGCAATTCAAACTATATTTTTTACCTGAAAATTATGTCAAAAAGAGAGGAAGGCCTTTAAATGTACCTGTAGAAGGGTCTTTGGCTCTTCATTATTTTCAGCCTCCTCTACATACTCTTCAAATGGAATACATGAATTATTCTGATAAAACAGAAACAAACATTTTATTATGGTCTTTTGCTTGAGGAAGTCCTGTTCAAAACCTTCTGTTTGGTCATTTTTGACAAATCTATTTTTCAAATGTAATAATACGGTTTTGTTTATCTGAGCGGTACAAGACTTTCTCCACTAGAAATCCGAACACACAAAAAAATATTGACACACACGCATGCACGCACACAGACACAGAAAACAAGTCTTCAGTTTTATATACTAATTGAATCTTCAGTCAATTTCTGTTAATTTTCTTGACCTTATAATTAATTTACTTTAAGTTTTACATTTTGATGTTTAAAATAAATGATTGGTAACAAATTATTTGTCAATGTCTTCGCTTGGTAACACCAGGTCAGGTTTGACTAAGCATAATGTAACATTATTGCAAAAACTGATACTTCAAGCAGTTAAAAACAAAACAAAAAAAAACAAATGATAAACTTTGATAAATAATAGCTTGATAATGTAGAAATAAATTTAAATGCATAACTTACAATTACTACACATTAGGTGGCTGCATAGAACACTGCCGCCATCTACAGGCTATTATTGTATTAACATGATTTTCAAGTAATGTCATTTTTCTTTTTCACTCAAAACAGGACACCTTCTCATATTTTCTTCATGTTTCAACTAGGATTTTACTGTAGTGAAGATACATAAATTGCCATTTTGCATATGAAAATGAATTGTGCAATCAAGAAATGTATATATAAATAAGACAAAATCCCAAAAGAAGTGTATAATTCTATTGTTTTGACTTCAGGGAAGAAGAAACATAATTTCTTAAAGAAATAAAGCAACACCTGTACAGTGTCCGGTCAAAAATGACAGCAAACAGCCCTAGTTGATCAGAATAGGAGGGTTAAATGCTGATCCAGTGCAAGACTTTCCAAAACCACAGCGGACGTTTCTAATTCCAGAAACTGCATTTAATACTCACTGATACTTTCTTTCCAGCTTCCCCTGTACAGTAACTTTGCTTCACCATCGAGTGGCAGCATTTGTAACCCCAATAGCCATCTCTCCAGTATGATCCCCAGATACACTGCAAAAAGCCAAAAAGGAAAAATATCTTAATCTTTCATATAACAAAATTATGAACACTGAGCATTTTCAATAGTGCCAGATAACCAGACCTACCATGTGGTTATTAATGAGCACATCCTCCTCATACTTCGAGCAGGCCACAGCTTTCTCCTGTCCCTTCAACACAGCACCATGACGCGAATACTCAACATACTCCTCTGTCTGAGCCAGCAGAAGTTCTCGTGGAGGGGCATCCAAGTGTTCCTGCCCACCATACTGCAACAAGGAGTGACATTTCAGCATTAATGCACGAAGCAGGGGGAAATATGGCTATTGGTTAAATACGGTTAAACAATGGAGTTTAAGGACTATACCCTTTCCAAGATGCTCTCTTTCTGTTTCTCTTTGAATTCATCCTTTTTGACTCTGTAGGACTGATGCAGCAGCTCCAGTTTGGTTGGGTCTGCCTGGAGGTGAACTTCAGATCCCTTCTCATATGCTTCCCAGGCAAAGACTGTGGAGGAGACACACAAAACAATGTTGGAAGAAGAGGCACTGAGATTGTCTGCTTGCATTAAATGTGTTCTTAAAGCAATGGAGCCTATACGTCACATCAAGCAAAGAAGAATTTATGTATCGGGGCACAAAACGTGATACTCACGCTGTGTCTGGGCCATGGTGATGGTGTCTCCAGAATAGCGCACAAAGTTGTCTCCAGCGTAGCCCACCCTAACAAAATCAAACACATCAGTTTGAAGATAGACAGAGAAACAACTACTGGGAACAGACCAATTTAAAATGTGCAAAGATTGGATGGAATTAGGACATGCGTTTATAAAAAGATGCATTTCAAAGAATTTGATACATGTCTTCCATTACATTACTTTTCTTGTTATGACAGCCCCACAGGAGCAAATTTAAATGTGGTTTCGTGCATTGCTAAATTACCCTCAAAGTTTGTACAATAGTGATATAGCAGGGGCAGTTACTTAGGACTGAATATGCAAGCTTTCACAGATTCAGCCCACATACCTAACATAACATTTATGTTCTTGCCCATTATTAAGACATTTAATTCAGATTCAAATAGACAAACAGCAATTAACAATTTGAAGCATTTCCCTTGAATGCATGCACAGGAAATGAAGCAATCTCTTGAGAAATATCTTACTCTTCTGGATTCTTGCCAGCGTTAGAATATGGGTTTTCCCTCATGGCTCGAGTCTTGGGGTCGTAGTAGGCCGAATTTGGATCCAAATTTCGTAGGTACTGTAGAATAAAGACCGCATTTGGAAAAACATGACTTTTTGAAATAACACTCATGTCGTACTACTACTACTAATCATTCTAATGGGACCATGATAAGGACTTCCATTCACTTTCTTAATCACATTTAAGGGATAAAACTTAATTATAGTTAAGCTCAGATGGGCCATCCAAAAATGTATAAATACAGTCTTGACCAACACAAAACAGGTATCTTTTTAAAGCTTAGAATCTGTACTTTACCACGGATGTAGGCATTATGACCAAAACTAAACAAGTGCTTTGAAATCTGCAGACAAATCAGAAGTGATCCATTTTGAAAATGTATACATATTATTGTAATTGGTAAAACAATCAATAACCATGTGTCATATGTCGTTGGAAAACTCTCAAAGAGTAAAATACAACCAGTTCATTTGTTTTACTCCCAGACAAAAACGCAGTAAGGTGTTGCTCATATGCCGTCATCAGAAATGATGGAGCATCATGAAACGCTAAACCAATCGGATTGGGATCAGATCGGTGCAAAACTCATCCATATTTGGGCAGAGACATGTGATTGGTGACTTACATATGGCCACCAGGAGATGGTGCCAAGTAAATGACACAGGGGACTCAATGCAGACTGAATGAGTCAAATGGCTCTCATTCTGTGAAATCTTATTATTAAAATAATGTCTGCCTGCTATGCAAACCTTTAGTTATTATGTTTGCATGTGTAATTAGTTCTTTAGTACAATTATTCTATTTTATTTGTTTTGGCTTCTGGACACATGGAGTCGTTTTTGTACCCTATGATAAATTATGTATGTAATGCTATACATTTTGATTGTTTTGCTGTATCAACACAAAATTGTAGTTAACATGATTGGGAACCAAACAAAAGCATTTTATCAGATCTACCTCATTAACACACAGATAAATGTCAAATCATAAAAATAAGACAAAAAGTAGTAGATTTTTGGCTAAAGTTACCCCCCCCAGCAGTTTCTTATGCTAAGAGTCTCAGAATTTATCATAATCTAGATCATTAAAAAATTTGAAAAGTTCTCTTTACAAACACTTTTTTTTAGTTACAGGGCTTTAATTTTGGGTAACCACTGAAACAGGAAATCTTTAAAAACAACATCAGAGCTTTAAGGAATAACATACATCTGTTTGCCAACTGTCTAGTTATAGTTAGAGCTAACATTTTTACCTTAGCAATGTCCTCTCGGATTCTCAGGTTTCTAACTGTAATACGTCTCTTGGAGTCAAAGTTTTGTCCGGGCATGTCAAAGTCATCAACATATTTGTCCTCGTCCTCATCTTCACTGCTGTGCTCCTAAACAGGGCAAAATTAATCAGAGTTTAAATGAGAAAAGTGGGATCAGCTTAAATCTGAGTGAAGCTGTCCTTTGTATTCTTAGAACAGTTTTATTATGGTGTAAATGCATGCTCAGACCATATACATTTTCTTTACCTGTGCGTCATCATCAATATGCTTCCTTGAGTTCTAAAAGCAAGACAAATAGTACTTAATTTGTTACTCTGTCAAATACAAAGTCAGATACACGGTCATTCGTAATAACAATCACTTAATACAATTATCAGAGGACTGTGGGAACATTCTCCTTGAAAGAGAAATGTATTTGAATGAGTACTTACCGCCTGATCCATTAGTTTTCCAGATGCCAACTCCTCCTGCAGCTTCTGAGCTTTGAGGGTACGCTTTGCCTGGGAGAAAAAAAAATCATACCAAATGAGATATGTAAATCATATAACTATTTAGTTGAATCTTTGCTGTCCACTCATTAGGGATGTGCACAAGTAATTGATTAATCGAGTACTCATTCAGCTTTAAATATTTGACTGGTAAAAACACTACTTGAATATTGCAATTTGATTTTCCTTTGTGCCTTTGCATGCCGTGGGCAACATTGAAGCCGCTTCTGTCACTCAAATTTTGCCATTAGTTCTCCCAAAAAGGAAAATCTGCCAATATTTAAAGTTATTGTATTGCTTCAGAAGACTTGTAAAGTACGTTTCTTTGTGTGAGTGCAAACGCTTGTTTTTTTTTCTAGATTGAAAAGTTGAAGGCTGAAATTAAATTCTAAATTTCAATTAATTGGTTTACTCGTTTTTCCGAATTAGGGTAATCAATTTACAAAACTACTTGAAATGCCCATCCCTACCACTCACTAGAATAATATATAAAATATCAGGATATCCAAACATTCCCACTCAATACTCTGCCATGTACCCCAAACAACAGTAAAACAAGATTCAGTAACCCGTAATAAATCAATACATTGAACTTAAAATAGGTAACAAATCAATAGCATAAACAACAAACTAATAAAATTCCAACTAAAATGTAAATAAATAAAAACTAAAATGATTCACGATACACAAATTATTTGTTCAATATAATAATAGAAGACAGAATAAAATTTATTTTGTCCCCTATTTGGACTGCCCAATTAAGTCCGCTAGGACGAACACAGGTTGGTCAATAGAGCGTGAGAGTATGTTGTTGAAACTCTCACTTATCTTGCCCGCTGTCTCCTAGTAATTCGGTCTTGGTACACATGTCAGAATAATTGTAATCGGACCAAATTCTCTTGGCAAATAAAATGGTCTGAAGGAGATCAAAAGTAGTTCGTAGTTGGGGGTGCATGATTTGCTTTTGTCGGGGTCTGCGCTAATTGTAGCAAATCCAGGAAGCGTGACATCAGACTCATCTTTGAGCCATGTCTCTGTAAAGCATATTACGTTACTGTGGAGCGGAGGGGGGCGGGGCCGGTCGGAATATCGCGCGCCCGGTCCCCAATCAGCCTGATGAGGCGCGCGAGGGATAAAGGCGGCCGGTGACGATTGTTCGAGAGAGAGAGAATTACGGACATGTCCGTCATGTGTGTTTGTTTATGTGTTTTTGAGTTTCTCATTAAAATATAATTTATGTTGACAAGCCGGTTCTCGCCTCCTCCTTGCCCATCCTTCAACTGTGTTACATTGGTGCCGAAACCCGGGAAGGAGGAGGGATGCCCGTCGCAGAGTCCTCGACACTGCCGTCCACCCAGGGGAGCGCCGCTGCCATCTGCCGGGGGACGGAGTAGCCCGACCGCCCGGATGCGGGGTACGGCCGTCGTCCGCGGGGCAAGTGGGGACTGGATACCCCGACCGCCTGGAGCGAGGGAGCCGCTGCCGGGGGGCGGAGGCGGAGGAGTGCCCTGCCGTCCCCAGAGACGCGGAGGGGTCGAGGGAAGACCGCCGTCCGCGAGGGGGGAGGAGGGAAGAAACTCTCCGACCGCCCGGAGCGGTAGAGCCGCTGCCAGGGGCGGAGGAGTGTCCCCATTTGCCGCCAGAAAAGCGGAGGCGCGTTCTGCCCGCTGGGGGTCGGCGGTTTCACTCCGGTTCGCCCGGAGGTGGAGCGGCTGTCGTCCGCCTGAGTGTGGAGGAGTGTTCGAGGACCACGCGACGGTACATCAGAGAACCGGTGAGTGAGCTTTTTCTCTCTCTCCTCTCTCTCTCCCTGTCGCACCGTGTTGGCCTTTTCCCTCGCCTATTTTTTTTTTTTTTTTTGTTGTTGTTGTTGTTGTTGTCTTCCCCTCCTATCTCCTCCCAGGGCGAGGAAGGCGGGGATGACCACGCGGGACGCAAGATACACCCCGCCCCAGGGATAGGGGGGGGGTGTACGTCATGCCGGTGGCACCCCGGCCTGAGATAACGCCGGGAGGAGTGTGGAGCGAGGGCGGGGCCGGGCGCGCGATATTCCGACCGGCCCGCCCCCTCCGCTCCACAGTTACTTTTAAAATCTTCATCAAACTTTAATCTTGCTGATAATTTTCCATATTATTATTATAGTGATCGTACATTAGAAAGTGCTATTAATGGCAGGGGAAATCTGGAACAGCGTCTTCATAGCCTCACTTGAACGGCACTTCTACAACAATGTTTTTTACGTTTTCTTTTTCCCACTTTCTGTCCAATCTTCCAGCATAGTTTTGAAGTGACAACAGGTGCTCTGTTAATGAGCATGCCAAAGAAAAAATACAATATGCACACGCACACAAAAAAAACAAACTACAACAATATAACTTACCAGATCAACTTTTGAATACTCCTCTACAATGCGCATGTGATCATCAGGGTCATACCCATTCCAGCGGTCTCTCTTTCCATCATAATCCATTGAGAGCTGAATCTGTTGGTGTTCATCTGGGGCAAAGGCTGTGCCCGAAAACTTTGCACCAACCTTTCTGGGTCTCTGTGGATGGCAAACATTATATCACTGTCCTACACTCACCTAAAGGACTATTAGGAACACCATACTAATACTGTGTTTGACCCCCTTTCACCTTCAGAACTGCCTTCATTCTATGTGGCATTGATTCAACAAGGTGCTGAAAGCATTCTTTAGAAATGTTGGCCCATATTGATAGGATAGCATCTTGCAGTTGATGGAGATTTGTGGGATGCACATCCAGGGCACGAAGCTCCCGTTCCACCACATCCCAAAGATGCTCTATTGGGTTGAGATCTGGTGACTGTGGGGGCCATTTTAGTACAGTGAACTCATTGTCATGTTCAAGAAACCAATTTGAAATGATTTGAGCTTTGTGACATGGTGCATTATCCTGCTGGAAGTAGCCATCAGAGGATGGGTACATGGTGGCCATAAAGGGATGGACATGGTCAGAAACAATGCTCAGGTAGGCCGTGGCATTTAAACGATGCCCAGTTGGCACTAAGGGGCCTAAAGTGTGCCAATAAAACATCCTTCACACCATTACACCACCACCACCACCAGCATGCACAGTGGTAACAAGGCATGATGGATCCATGTTCTCATTCTGTTTACGCCAAATTCTGACTCTACCATCTGAATGTCTCAACAGAAATCGAGACTCATCAGACCAGGCAACATTTTTCCAGTCTTCAACTGTCCAATTTTGGTGAGCTCTTGCAAATTGTAGCCTCTTTTTCCTATTTGTAGTGGAGATGAGTGGTACCCGGTGGGGTCTTCTGCTGTTGTAGCCCATCCGCCTCAAGGTTGTGCGTGTTGTGGCTTCACAAATGCTTTGCTGCATACCTCGGTTGTAACGAGTGGTTATTTCAGGCAAAGTTGCTCTTCTATCAGCTTGAATCAGTCGGCCCATTCTCCTCTGACCTCTAGCATCAACAAGGCATTTTCGCCCACAGGACTGCCGCATCCTGGATGTTTTTCCCTTTTCACACCATTCTTTGTAAACCCTAGAAATGGTTGTCCGTGAAAATCCCAGTAACTGAGCAGATTGTGAAATATTCAGACCGGCCCATCTGGCACCAACAACCATGCCACGCTCAAAATGGCTTAAATCACCTTTCTTTCCCATTCTGACATTCAGTTTGGAGTTCAGGAGATTGTCTTGACCAGGACCACACCCCTAAATGCATTGAAGCAACTGCCATGTGATTGGTTGATTAGATAATTGCATTAATGAGAAATTGAACAGGTGTTCCTAATAATCCTTTAGGTGAGTGTATATTCTGCATATTCACTGACCCACTGCTGAAAGCATGATGAACAAATAAGGCACATTATAATCTAGATTTAGTCCAGATTATAATGTTGCATAAGAACATTACCTACATATCATTTAACAAATAAATAACACGATAAAAACAAGGATTTTGTGTTGAAATTTACCTCCATGCAGTCCTTCTTTTTATGTGTCATGGCACCACAGTTTTCACATGAACCTTTTCTGAATTTCGTGCTGACTGATTTCTAGTTGAGAGGAAGACAAATCACTCTTTCAGAAACTTAATCACACTTACAAGCAGGGACTAAAAATTTAAAGTTTTTCCATTTCGGTTCGTTCTGAGCAAGAACTGTATTTTTCCATTCTGGTTCAGAGGTTCAGCAGCCTCCTTTCCAAATGGTAACCGGTTAGAACAAAATAAAAGAATGGTTCTTTTTAAAATGACAGTACTCAGGGATGGGGTTAAGGGGTTGGTGAAATACCAATGGCAGTGTTGCCAGATCTCGCAAGAGAAATAAGCAACATCTGGAAAAACAAGCTCAAAATAAGCCACTTGCCTCACCAAAATACATGAAAATAAGCAATTAATTTTTTTCCTGTGTTGTGGATTCATCAGCATATAAATCATAACAAGCAGTTAATTAACAGTTAAATATACTTTTATTTACAGATCTGCTTCGCAGTCAAAACCCAGCATCATTAAATCTGTATAAATGCATCATATCTAACAATAATTCAGAGATGACTTAGAAACAAATGAGAAATTTACTTTTTTACCTCTAATAATGTTTTCCTTGCATCTGGATTAGCCGTGCATGTACAGTATTATACATAATTGTTAAAAAAGGTCTTCATTTTCAGATGGGCAATTAGGCAAATAAATGTGTGTTGCAGCGGTTTTAGTTTCAGGATCAAAGCACGTTTCTTTTTACGGGCAACATGAAGTGGTTTAATACAAAAAATACTGTGATAAACCCTTTGGCTTTTGGATTCAGGAAAAATAATTTAACAAAATTAAAAAGGTTAGAACCGGTTCCCAGAAGTTAAAAATAAAATTTTCACTCCAGAACAATTGAAAATCTTTTTTTTTTTCCTTCTTCAGTTTTTGGTATCGTTCTGGAAATTAGTAAGTTTGGTTTTTTGAACCGTTTTTAGTCAGTTTACAATATATGTACTTTTGTGAGAAGGGGGTTGCTTACTTCTTGTACACCTCTTTTGTACCATTCTCCAATGGCTGTAAACTGTTTCTGGTTCTCTTCCTGAGGCCTCTGATGCTTGAGGGTGGGTCTCTTCGAGGGGTCGATGTACCATGGGACAGATGAGATGTACTGGGGAATATGAGGGTTGATATCCCTGGTAACAAAATATTATGAACAGAATTAAAGTTATAACTAACAAAGGTTGAGAGTCATCTATACCATCTTAACACATTCATACATTTTCGAACTATAATTTACATTTGTAGTTCAACGCATCATGATCATACACTTCCGGTCAAAAATCTTTGAAACACTTGACTGAAATGTTTCTCATGATCTTAAAAATCTTTTCATCTGAAGGCGTATGCTTAAATGTTTGAAATTAGTTTTGTAGACAATAATATAATTATGCCATTTATTTAAATATAAATATATAATTTAATAAAAAATAAAAAAAGTTTTTGAAATTGATGACTTGGCCAAATAATAAAGAAAAGCAGCCAATAAGTGAACTCCATCAATACCGTTTAAAAAGCATCCCAGGGTGATTCCTCAAGACGTTGGTTGAGAAAATGTCAAGAGTACAATTCTAGACAAAGGGTGACTTCTTTGAAGATGCTAAAATATAACAGTTTTTTATTTATTTATTATGAAGTCTTGTTGCTGTTTTGTATTGTTGTGCACTGGAAGCTCCTGTCACCAAGCAATAATACTTGGCAATAAAGCTCATTATGATTCTGATTTATTTTGGATTATGTTTAGTCACAACATAATTCAATTTATGTTATTCCATAGTTTTGATAACTATACTATTATTCTAAAATGTGAAGAAAAAAAATGCTTTTGACTGGTAGTTCAATATTCAATTCAGATCAACATACTTTCCCTCCTCGTCGACCTCAGCTGGAGCGTTTCCCAATTTTCTCTGTTCTTCCAGCTCTTTCTTCTTCCTCCAGTCCTCTCGAGTCATTTTCTTCGGCTCTTCGAGGTCAACGAGCCCCTCCGTTCCTTTACTCTCCTCTGTCGACATGATCTCTTTCCCTGCAAATGTGTATTAATATATATAGTAATAAACCAAGATGAACATGTCTAATGTCAACTACAGATCTCTTTGTGCTGTCAGGCACTAACACGGTCAGTTACAAGATACATATTTGAATCAAATGTTGTAAACAGAATATTCCACAAACATAACAGCATTCATTTTAGTGAATTTAGCTATATGCTACTTCAGGCAGCATACGGTCAAAATATCGCTTTAAATTCAACAACAGTGTTGGTTATGCGTCAAGTTATGAAGTTTTTATATTATCACCGTTTTATCTGCAGTCCTGTAAAATCAACTAAAAGGATAAACAATGTAAAATGTGTTACTGCGTGATCGGTAGAGTGCTGGCTAGTTGTTTATAAGCGTGATACACGCACTTCCGGATGACATCTGTCTTCCTCACTCTGACGTTCTGCATCTGTTTAGTGCGTCTGACAGGGTATCGCCCCCAGCTTGACTGGAGACAGTTTATCAGCGACAAACAACTGGTATTAAAATGAATGTTCTCTCATCATTTACTCACCCTCATGCCATCCCGGATGTGTACGACATTCTTTCTACTGCAGAACACTTATGAAGATTTTTAGAAGAATATCTCAGCTCTGTAGGTCCATAAAATAGAAGTGAATGGTGGCCAGATCTTTGAAGCTCCAAAAAGCACATAAAGCAGCATAAAAGTAATCAATAAAACTCCAGTATATTAATGCATGTCGTATGTACGGATCCATTTGGTTTTGGACGAGAACAGACCAAAATATTACCCCTTTTCAACTGTATATCTTGCCATTGCAGTCTCTAATCACGATCATGATTTCAAGCTTGATTACACTTCCTAGTGCTTGATGCATCTGCTGAGCTCTTGATGGGGCTATAGGAAGTGTAATCGAGCTTGAAATCATGATCGCTAATGAGACGGCTGTCAAGGTGTACAGTGAAAAAGGAGTTATATTTTGGTCTGTTCTCATCCAAAGCCAACTGGAGAGCTTCAGATGAATTTGATTAATCCACTGGAGTCTTGTGGATTATGCTTATGCTGACATTATCTGCTTTTTGGAGCTTCGAAGCCCTAATCACCATTCACTTGCATTGTATGGACTTATGTACAGCACTGAGATATTCGCATGCACATTAGCTGAACCAGACTGAATTTGTTTATATTTTTAATTTTTTAGCTTGATCTTAAAGAAGCACAGTTTAGTTTGCCATTGTTGACAGGTTTTACTGCTGATTTTAAGAATGTTTTTTGAGATTTTAAGTTAATTTTCCTATTTAGGTACATAGGTGCTGCACTTGTATGCCTCTTGTTAACAAAGAAAAATAGCTGCCCAGTCTGCTCGAGAGCGATCCAAAGATGGCTGCCGAATGTACTGACTTGCTTGAATGGGATTTTGGTCAAATTTGGCAAAACAAAAGTCTTTTTAGCAAGTCAGTCCACTCAGCGGCCATCTTTGAAAATGTTCCCATCTTGTCTAGCTAATGCACATTCTTGAGTTTATTGACAGGCAATGTCTGTATCTAAAAGGTGATTGGCTCTTTTACCTGTAAGGTGAGACTTCCTTTCTACATCTGTTGACTGTTGGGCGTTCCAATTTCTCCCATTTGTTTTAATAGAAGTGGCCCATCTCTGCTAAATACTCTCTGGAAAAACAAAAGTCAATTTCAGGCTTAGTAGACCCTCACAGAACTAGAAGTAGTTGTTTTAGAAACCTTTGTTTGAGGAAGTTAAACATTTTCACATGCTATTTCTGCTTCAAGTCTTTTTTTGACATTATATGAAAAGGCAGTATTAGGGTGATATATAAAACATGATGATATGTAATTTTAATTGAATGGTTAATTGAAATACACTTCCATCAAAACTTGGCTGTACATACTGATAAACAAAAGCCCTTATCTTGAAAACAACCTCATCTACAAAAAAATGTAAGAAATAAATAAAGTAGAAATGCGGTCATTTGAAACATTCACATATTTTCAGTAGAATATTGAGCTTTTCTTTCTTTCTTTCTTTCTTTCTTTCTTTCTTTCTTTCTTGTGAAATTGTAATGGCTGGTAGAGGACATTTTGTGTACAGCTTTATCACTTGTCTTGAGTGGACTATTGGACAACCAGCAAGCCTGTGGAACTCAATATTGGCACAAAATATTGAAATGAAATTGGTAGAGATAGTCTTTAGAAAACTTGGTAAAACTAGACAAACAGACAACACTGCAGAGATGACACTTTGTTAACTCAGTGAGTCAATACAAAGCTGTCCCACCCATCATGCATATGAAAATGACACTGGCAGATTATGCTCTAGTTACAGTAACAGAAATGCTGTTGGACAGAAATAAGAAATTGTGTTTTGGAGACTGCTGGCCATTAGACATGGTCAGCCAATGATAAGCAGTGGTTTCCTGAACTGTTACTCAAATTATATGGCAGACATATTTATGATGACAAGTGCAATGACATTTTTATGACAGAATTCAATCACCACCTTGAATAGAGAGACAGGTGTTGAGCACAGATGATTTGAACTATATGAAATGAAACCAGTGTATTACACAATATGTTTCATTGATCTGTTGGGATTCCCAAAATTACATTGGGATGCACAAGTCTGAGTCCACCAGTGAAAATCTTGTGGCATTACATCCAAAAGTTGTTCGATGTTGTTAATGGTCAATGTCACAACTCAACAAAAGATTTTTAGAAAAATGTCTAAAAATTTGTCCAGACAATACAAGTGAAGATATCCAATTGGTTTTGGGTGAGAACAGAACAAAATGTAACTGCTTTTTCACTATAAATCTTGACATCTGCAGTCTCCTTGGCGATCATGATTACAAGCTTGATTACACTTCCTACAGCCCCATCCAGCGCTCTGCACATGCATGAGGCACACGGAAGTATAATTGTGCTTGTAATCATGATCACCAAGGAGACTGCAGATGTCAAATTAGTTATATTTTTGTCTGTTCTCACCCAAAACTGAATGAATTGCTTCTGGAGACATTGATTAATCCACTGGAGTCGTATGGATTAATTTTATGCTGCCATTATGTTCTTTTTGGAGCTCAAATGTTTGCTCACCATTCAATTGTATTTTATGGACCTACAGAGCTGAGATATTTTTCTAAGACTCTTCATTTGTGTTCTGCAGAAGAAAGAAAATCATCTTGGATGGCTTGAGGATGAGTAAATGAGGAATTTTCATTTTTCAGTTGAACTATTCCTTTAATATCTTAAAAAGATTTGAGTTGCTATGACAGCCAACAACTGCACAAGTTGAGCCAGAACTCATATTTACTACAATGAACACTTAAATCAGTTGTTTTTTCCATCTGGAATACCCACATTGATAGCCTTTACATTACTTCTAATGACCAGAACCAGAAAACAGTCCAGCAGCAATTTGAATAATCATGGTGAAATCCGCTGGTTGGTCAGGAAAACTGTCGATAACTTTAATTTGGTATTAAATTTTAAAAATACTAAAACTATTTTAGGTTTCTTTCCTCTTTCCAGGTTTAAATGGCAAAACAATTGAAAACAATCCCAGATTTGAAATGTGGTCACAGACTTTTGGACCTTAGACAATAAAGGGCAAGAAGGAAGGTTATTTTATTAAATGTCAATTGATCAAGGGATTTATTGAATCCTACCTGTCGTATGTCCCAATTAACATTCCACTGTCTCATGTTATTGTAGCGCCATATCTTTACCACATCTCTGACTCCAAGATCTATACGGATCAATCGGTTGTTAGCAATGCCCAGAACTTCATTCTTACAAATTC
The DNA here is from genome assembly GCF_025860055.1 of Xyrauchen texanus. NCBI lineage: Eukaryota > Metazoa > Chordata > Actinopteri > Cypriniformes > Catostomidae > Xyrauchen > Xyrauchen texanus. The sequence continues at coordinate 15,153,302 of NC_068294.1, forward strand.
CTTTGAACCTGAGAAAAGATATGGAGTATAGAAATAAACTGGATCCCCTTAGCCGACTTTTATAATGAAAACATTTATTTTTCCTCACACAACAGAGCATCATGAATGTATCAAAACAATGCACAGTAGGTCTATCCTGTAATGGCATCTCCATATTCATCATTTGCATTGAATAAAAGTGAAATATTATGTACATAAAGAAGGCACGTGATCATGAGCTGACCGTGTTTTTCTTATACAATCTACAGTCCATTCACCTGACCATGAAGTAGGAAATTCCTAAGTCAGGAAAAGCTTGCCAGATCTGCAGAAACTTTAAGATGGCAGATGTCAAGGAGAGCTGGGCAACATTCTGATAGGCCTCCAGGATACGAGGGGTTAACTGAAAATAAGGAGAAGAGGTAAGGTTGTAGTAATTATTTTAAAAGCTTGCAGAAAACCTATAATGTGACACATTCAGTATTAATCACATTGAAATTCAAGGAGTACAATGAAGTGAAACAAACATTTGAGTACTGAGCCAAAATGAAACTGGGATACGGTAACTGACTGGTAACCACAAAGTCAACTTCCATGGTCTCTGTACCTGTTTGGGCTTATATTTCTTATGGTATCTTGGCGAGACAAGGCTGTGTGGGTTGATACTGTCATCTGTTTGTGCGGCTGGAGCTGACGCATTGGACCGCTGCAAGGAGAGGAAGGTCTGGATGTTCTCTGGATGTCCAACAGCGTCACTCCTTTGGAGGCCAGTTTACAGGCAGCCACTGAGAGTGTTGTATTCTCCTTAAAAGGTTAGGATGGTGGGAATCAAATTAAATGCATTTTTAAATCTTTCAGGTGTTCAGACTAGTAATTATTTCCACTTATTTCATAGGTCTCTGGATGGTCATTATTCCTTACATAATTGTACAACATGGCAACTGAAAGCTATGTAGAGTCACTCACATTTTTACATCGTAGGTAGCACCTTCTGGTGCAGGAATTAGTAGTTTGATACAGAACTTCTGGCCTGCTATATTTACATCAGGGGCCACCTCACAGCCTAGAGAGTATTAAGCTCAAACTGACTAACAATCCTGCATTTGTCACCTTTATCATTATCTCTCATTCAGTGAGAGTGCAACATTAGGGTGAAATGTGGCTATTAGAGAGAATTATAAAGTATATAATAAGCAATATAATAAGATAGTAAGTATAAAACAATAAATATATATTAAATATTAAATATTGTGAATTAAATTAATACATTCACGATTTTGTTTTAATTATAATACAAATTATATATAAAATAAAATAAAAACTGTTTATAAAATTAATTACAAATTAAAATAAATAAAATGTCTCTGACATTAGACAGTGAGTAAGGCAGTAAGATTCACCTTTCATGTTTAGTTGTCGTATGGGCTCTCCAAGTCGTTCTTCTTTACTCTTATAATAGGAGATTTATGTGTCCTGAAAGTTGCACCAGTATTGCTTGAGTCAGTTTCCTAGGCCTAGAGGGGGAAAAATTAGATATGAGACAAATATCTTCTTAGGACTAAGAGTATGATTCAACCAAAAAGGGCCTAACCGAAATATTTTCAAATAGTCATTCAGCTCTGGAGCAGTCATGTTTTCCTGTGGAATGTCAATGACATTAGAGTAAAAGTTTGTCTGTCTCTACATCTGTGGAGTTGAGTCTTTAGATTACACCCTGTTTCTGTTCAGTTTATTAATTGGAATTAAAGGGATAGTTCACCCCAAAATTACAAATCATTCACTCACACTCATGCCATTCCAGATGTGTATGACTTTCTTTCTTCAGATGAAAACAAATGAAGATTTTTAGAAGAATATTTCAGCTCTGTTGGTCCATACAATGCAAGTGAATGATCCAAAAAGCACATCAAGTCAGCATAAAAGTACTACATATGACTGTGATAGGTGTGGGTGAGAACCAGATCAACATTAAGTCCTTTTTTTTTACCGTATACAGTATGTCCAAATGTGAAAGTAGAAATTTACATTAAAAATGACTTCTATTTCTCACCCACATGTATCATATTGCTTCTAAAGATATTAATCAAACTACTGGAGTCATATGGATTACTTAATAATGTCTTTATATGCTTTTTGGAACTACAAAGTTTTGGTCACAATTCACTTGCATTTTATGGTTCTACTGAGCTGAGATATTCTTCTAAAAAACTTTGTTTGAGTTCAGCAGAAGAAATTAAATTATTTTCATCTGATATGGCATGAGGGTGAGTAAATGATAAGAGAATTTTCATGTTTGGGTGAACTATCTCTTAAACTGGAACCATGATGTTCTAGTGTAACAGATTGACTGACAGTCTCTCACCAGCAAGTCTGTGCTGTTGCTCTCTCCCACCATCTTGACCTCTAGAGATTTTAGGGTAGACTCTAAATCATCCATCCCCTGACAGGAAGAGGCCATGTCATGAGACAAGGACAGTTGTCCTATGTGGTACTGAAAGAGAAAGTGAGGCAAAGAGAGAGCGAGAGAGAGAGAGAGAGAGAGAGAGATGATCTATTCAACATCCATCCATCCACCCATATTATCCATCCATGCCATCCTTCCATCATCCATTAATCCATCCATGTATTCATCATCCATCCATCATCAATCCATCCATCCATTCATACATCCATCCATCCATCCATCCATACATCATCCATCCATTATCTATCATCCATCTATTCATCATCCATCCATCCATCTATCAATGTAACAAAGTATCAAAGTTCCCTGTCTGTCACTTCGATGTTGTGTCGAAGAAGCGACACTAGGGGTCTCTCTTGAGAGCCTTGCGCATCTCTGAACTTGAGAAAAGGCCAATGAGAAATTGGCAGACAGAATTTGCATGTCCCGCCCCTGGACATACGGGTATAAAGGGAAGGAAATGCGTCTGTCCATTCAGATTTTTCCTTCGGAGTCGAGCGGTTGTGTGATCAGCTGTATTCACTGACTGTTCCATTCATCTCTACAGAGCGTATGCTGTTGGATATAAGCCGCATATCAGCGGCTTTCTCCTTCTCTGCACAACAGCGCAGCTTTGTCCCTGGGCGCTTCGACAGCGCTTATAAAAGAGAATATTTTCCCTAAAAATGTTATTATAAAAGTTTATTTTCTTTAAAAGAGCAATATACAGCTGCCGTTGAATGTCCTTTTCAGGACGCGTCTTTTTTAAGATGCCTTTCCGCCCCTTTTTAGTTCCTGGTGCGGTCGAATTTCTCTCCACTTCTGACAGTTGAGCTGCTTTAGTTCCTGGTGCGGTCGAATTTCTCTCCACTTCTGACAAGAGCTGCCTCGAGTGCCTGGGCTGCGATCACACGCAGGCAGCTTTTTATGAATGATTCATGTTCTCAGTGCAAGAACATGGCCATGGCAACGTTGTGGTTGTGGCTTTCATTCTAACGTGAGAAAGCCACTTCAGCCGCCCCCGCAATGTACCTCCTTCCTACGGGATTGGGGCCAGCACGGCTGATGATGAAGGCGATTTAGGGCATACAGCGAGCTCGGTTTTGCTGGGTAAGTCACCACGAACCACCCGTCCCCCAGCACGATCTTTTGCTTCCGTTGGGGCTCGAGGTGGATGCGAGCTGGATGATGATTTCGCCGCTGCATTGGAGAGCGTCACAGCGGCGTTTGATTCTGATGGCTCCACTGGGCTGCCACCTTCGGGTCTGCTTATTCAGTCTGAGCCTGATGCGCAGATGTCCGCTATTCTTGCCCAAACCGCCGTGAGCGTCATCTATGGCTGGACATGGTCGAGATACGGGAATTAGACAAAGCACGCTTTCTCAATGCCCTAGTCTCCTAGCTCGGTGACACTGTTGATGACTTTGCCCAGCAGTTCTCAGCAGTGAAGAAACAGCAGGTGTCCCGGCGCATTCTGGTCACCACAGACGCCTCCAAACAGGGTTCGGTCATCGTATGCAATGGGCACGCAGCCGCTGGCTCCTGGAAAGGACCCCAGCTGCGTTGGCACATCAACTTCATAGAGTTGCTGGCTGTATTCCTTTCCCTGCGGAGGTTTCTCCCACTAATTCGAGGCTAGCACGTTGCTCACACAGCACCGTGACGGCAGCGTACATAAATCGCCATGGCGGTGTGCGCTCTCGTCATAGGCCACAGCTCGCCCGCCATCTCCTCCTTTGGAGCCAGCAGTGACTCAGGTCGCTGCGCACCACTCACATCCTGGGCAACCTCAACAAGGCAGCGGATGTGCTGTCGCGACAAGGTACGCTCAGCGGAGAGTGGAGGCTCCAACCCCAGGTGGTCCAGCTGGTTTGGGAACAGTTCAGCAAATCACAGATAGACCTGTTCCCTTCTCAGGAGACCTCCCACTGCCCGCACTGGTACTCCTTAACGGAAGCTCCCCTCGGGACAGACACACTGGCACACAGCTGGCCCCGGGGGCTGTGCAAGTACACATTTCCCCCAGTGAGCCTTCTTGCACGGGTGCTGTGCAAGGTCAGGGAGGACGAGGAACAAGTCATTCTGGTGGCCCTCTTCTGGCCCACTCGGACTTGGTTCTTGGATCTCACGCTCCTAGCGACAGCAACTCCCTGGCAAAGCGCCTGTGTGGATTAATCCCCCTGTGTGTATTTTCCTTTGGGCAGTCCCTGCTACCCCCCGGTCGCAGTGTTTGTAGCAACTCCTCCCTCGCAGGATCTACCACCGCGCCATTTCCACATGTGGCCTGAAAATCCATGTGATGTATTCTGCCACTCTTTACCTCCCCCCAGCCTGGGCAGGTGGTGGGGTCTTTTCCCCCTGAAAGAATAGGAGTTGGAAAAGAATGCCTTCCCCGATGCATGTGATAGCGTTAAGATGGCCCCCCCCAATTTGAAACTATGGGAGAAACATAGAGGGAGAAATGGTGCGGCTGGCGCGGCCTACTCCCATGCTTGGAATGTCGCCTTGTTTCCCCCTTCAGGGTGCCGGGAACCTAAAAGGTTTATGATGATTTTATTGGGCGTTGGGTAAAGTTACGTGCCCTGTCGCTTTGGCATGCAACTGCCTGCCCGCACCTGCATCAGCAGCGCACATACACGGTTCAGCGCATGGTATGATTAAATATGGACCCCTAGTGTAGCTTCTTCGACACAACATCGAAGTAAGTGACAGATGGGGAACGTCTAGGTTACTATTGTAACCTCCATTCCCTGATGGAGGAAACAAGACGTTATGTCTTCCCAGCCACAATGCTGAACCGAGCCACTGTTATGATCTAACCTCATTCTCGGCTCCTCAGGTGTGTGCTATAAATAAATAGTTCACCCTAAAATGAAAATTCTGTCATCATTTACTCATCCTAATTATTTTTTTTTCTGTTGTGGAATACACATGAAGATGTAAGGCACAATGTTAACCTCAGTCACTATTTACAGTATTTTAATTGTATGGGAAAAAATGCAATGAAAGTAAATAGTGACTGAGGCTAACATTCTGTCTAACATCACATTTTATGCTCCACAGAAGAAAGGTTTTAGACAACATGCGTGTAAGTAAATGATAACAGAATGTTCACTTTAGGATGAACAACATAAATAAAGAATTTCTAATAGGTAAAATCGTTGATGGTCTATTTAAAGTAAATTAATTATTATAAATATTTAAAATACAATTTTTCTAACCTTTTCTGTCTTTGTTGTTAGTGTCTCCCTCCTTTGTTGTCAGTTATAATGTGATATAGCTCTTTATTAGGTACACACACACACACACATGTTGTGTTTCCATGTTTTATGGGGACTTTCCATAGACATAATGGTTTTTATACTGTACAAACTTTATATTCTATCCCCTAAACCTAACCCTACCCCTAAACCTAACCCTCACAGAAAACTTTCTGCATTTTTACATTTTCAAAAAACATAATTTAGTATGATTTATAAGCTGTTTTCCTCATGGGGACCGACAAAATGTCCCCACAAGGTCAAAAATTTCGGGTTTTACTATCCTTATGGGGACATTTGGTCCCCACAAAGTGATAAATACACACTCACACACACACACACACACACACACACACACACAAAAGGGTGTTCCTCTTTTCTCAACTTCCGTGGGATAGAAGTGCCACAGAGCCAAATGAGTCTTGCAAATAAGTGTTGTTCTTTTGCTTATAATGAAAGGTCTAGCAACTCATATGATTTCTTTCTTTAAAGGTCATCAGTTAAAAATGTATGGAAGAAAGAGATTTCTTTAGAATGCTCAATTTGGATATGCAAAAACATAAAGGGTAGCTGACATGACATTTTAAGCAGTGACCTGATCAGTGTCCTTCAGTGTGACATACAATAGTCCATTTAAAACTGTTTTACACAGCTTTCCCACCTTGAAAATTATTGTTAAATTAACTCTAATGCAGTTCATAGGACCTCATACACTAAAAATAAATAAATAAATAATTAAATAATAATAAACAAATATTTCAGACCATTTTTAAGAATTATGCATTTCAATGGTAAAAAACATTTCCATCAAATTTAATTGAGTACTAATATGTAAAGTGCACATATTATGAATTCAGAATACCTGTGCAGTATTTAAAATTTTTGAGGATCACAAACTTTAAAAATGTAATTTTTAAACAATACATTTAAGTATTTAAGTAAACTACATTTACTTTGGAATTAATTGAACAAATTGTAAATTACTTTTTACTTACTTTTGACAGGAATAATTTTTGAATGTATTAATTGAGAAACTATTTGCAATACATCTAATTAAATAAATAATACTAATCTGTCACAAATTGTAGTACAATTTAACACTGTACTACATTTACACAGCAGTTAAGTGAAAAGGCAGTTAAAATGTATAACCATGGTGGCGACCACTTACAGCACCTAAAATGTTCACTTTAAAAGTGCACTCAGTGATTTTTTATAAATTCCTTCTTGGATTTACACTGACACCTAGGGGCATGGATGCAGTATTCAAATACAACAGGTTTTTTTTTTAGTTAGTGATTCCATTGTAGAAATTAATGATTTATAGTCAGCGAGGATTATTTTAACTCCTTAGTGAAAGAGTCCAATAACAGGGTTGTTAATAAGATTAAGCCAGTAGTGTTCAGCTGGTCATGTGATCATAACATGGCAGCCCCCATGAGGAGACCCTCTCCCTGTAGAATAAAACAACTTTTATAAAGTGACAGATATGTCTGGAGTCTTCATTTTAATGTGAGTGCTTGTGATTGTATGTGTTTGAAAATGTTATTAATTTCTTTAGAAGTAAAACTTTTAAAATTAGGATAAAATTGCTAAGTGCACCTTTAATTACATTTTATTCACATACATTTTATAAAAATATATGATTGCCCAAAGAGAAAATAACCGAAGTATATGTTATTCCCGCCAAATGACAGTAAAGGACGAATCGTGTGATCCGGGACAGTCAAAATAGCATAAACGCTCATGGAACCCTACATATTTGGTATAGGCTAGCCCCAATTGCGTTTACTGTTGCAGACAATTTAGTTTCGATTTCAGCACTATCGCGTTATAAACTTGGCGCCGTTTGTTAATTCACTCTAAATCGAAACCAGGGAAAAATCAATGTGCAGACTGCTTCCGTGTGGGCTTAAAAGTTACATTTAACAGCTGTCAGGACGGAGCATGCTTGTTATGGCGATTCAGATGTCAAAACCTGCCACTCGTGTTTCACTCTCATATAGCGTTGGACTGATATCCAGCGTTGAAAATAGATTTTCGAGTCATCTAAATTCCGTCAGCAAATGTGCACATCGCTTAACCGAGCGCTCGTTTCATGTACTCTGTAGCGAGGGTAAAAGGGTATTGCATTCCCAGAGGGCCTTTCCTAAAGCACAGAGGTGGGAGAACCACCTTGTTTCGACAACCTCAAGGTCACTTCGCAGCCCGAGTGGATGGCCGTTTAACTCCATCAGAGTTGCCCTCGGCGCGGTGGGGCTGTCAGCTGCGGTCATCGCGACTCTGCACACGGGCACACTGTACGCCATGAGTGCTCTGCCAGACCTGCGCTCACACAACACTGACTGGAAAGAGGCAAAGCGTGAGTCTCTCACTAGACAGTACACTGATGTCAGACTCCCAACACACCGCTCCGAGACACATAATTAATTAAAATGTAATTTTCATACTGTATACGTATCTTAATCAAACAGTTGGGTCCAAGAGTCAACTTTTGGAAGTGTTTGTTTTTCTAATTTAACACATTTTACATTATAATTTTAACACTATTGAGTATGACGTTGAATTGGTAAATAAATCAAATTAACAGTTTGTCACTTTGTAAGAATTTCTTAGTATATAGTTGTATGTCCCCCTTTTGCTTTAAAGAGATAGTTCACCCAAAAATTTAAATTCTCTCATCATTTACTCACCCTCATGCAATCCCTGATGTGTATGACTTTTTTTCTTCTGGTGGTGATTTTTAGAAGAATATTTCCACTTTGTCGGTCCATACAATGCAAGTGAATGGTGATTAGAACTTTGAAGCTCCAAAAAGGATATAATGCAGCATAAAAGTAATCCATTCGACTGCAGTGGTTTAATATGTCTTCTGAAGCAACACAATCACTTAAGGTGAGAAACAGATCAATATCTCAATCCTTTTTTACTATAAATCTCCACTTTCAGAATGCGAAAGTGAAAGTGGAGATTTAAGGCCCCAATATACTTCCGAAGAAGTTCTTCTTCATTCTTCGAATGTATTAACAGCTGAGCAACAATATACTGTTTGCGAACATTCAGACACCTGCCATACTGCTGTTTGCAGGGACGGATTACCGACTGGGCAAATGGGGCCCTTTATTGCCTGGCGGGGCCCTAGGCTTTAAGGTAGCGCAATGTAGTTTTGTGATCCCCCTGCTCGAAAACCCTTTTGGGTGTAAACAACCCTTGGAGATAATTGGTCCCAGGGCCTTTGCAAGTCATAATCCCTCCCTGGATGTTGGAGGCGTTTAGAAGAATATTTAAATATGAGGATGGTTTTTATATGTAAAACCTTAACTAATGTGACATTAAAATGTGTTATAAATGACTTCATGCCTCATTCTATGAGTAAAATTCACATGAGTAAAATAAACCTTTTTAACCTCTTGATGATGATTTAAAGTAATATATACACTCACCTAAAGGATTATTAGGAACACCATACTAATACTGTGTTTGACCCCCTTTCGCCTTCAGAACTGCCTTAATTCTACGTGGCATTGATTCAACAAGGTGCTGAAAGCATTCTTTAGAAATGTTGGCCCATATTGATAGGATAGCATCTTGCAGTTGATGGAGATTTGTGGGATGCACATCCAGGGCACAAAGCTCCCGTTCCACCACATCCCAAAGATGCTCTATTGGGTTAAGATCTGGTGACTGTGGGGGCCATTTTAGTACAGTGAACTCATTGTCATGTTCAAGAAACCAATTTGAAATGATTTGAGCTTTGTGACATGGTGCATTATCCTGCTGGAAGTAGCCATCAGAGGATGGGTACATGGTGGCCATAAAGGGATGGACATGGTCAGAAACAATGCTCAGGTAGGCCGTGACTTTTAAACGATGCCCAATTGGCACTAAGGGGCCTAAAGTGTGCCAAGAAAACATCCTTCACACCATTACACCACCACCACCAGCCTGCACAGTGGTAACAAGGCATGATGGATCCATGTTCTCATTCTGTTTACGCCAAATTCTGACTCTACCATCTGAATGTCTCAACAGTCTTCTGCTGTTGTAGCCCATCCGCCTCAAGGTTGTGCGTGTTATGGCTTCACAAATGCTTTGCTGCATACCTCGGTTGTAACGAGTGGTTATTTCAGGCAAAGTTGCTCTTCTATCAGCTTGAATCAGTCGGCCCATTCTCCTCTGACCTCTAGCATCAACAAGGCATTTTCGCCCACAGGACTGCCGCATACTGGATGTTTTTCCCTTTTCACACCATTCTTTGTAAACCCTAGAAATGGTTGTGCGTGAAAATCCCAGTAACTGAGCAGATTGGGAAATACTCAGACCGGCCCTTCTGGCACCAACAACCATGCCACGCTCAAAATTGCTTAAATCACCTTTCTTTCCCATTCTGACATTCAGTTTGGAGTTCAGGAGATTGTCTTGACCAGGACCACACCCCTAAATGCATTGAAGCAACTGCCATGTGATTGGTTGATTAGATAATTGCATTAATGAGAAATTGAACAGGTGTTCCTAATAATCCTTTAGGTGAGTGTATATGCAGTATGACATTTTTTATTTTAGATTCTGAATTTATGACTCTTACATGCTATACACAGCCATAATATGCACCGATTAAACTCTGTTATTGTAATTTATGATGACACTGATACTACTGCAAAGATAGTTTTATAAAGAGTGTTAATGTTCATAATACAGATAAAAGAATGATGATAGGCATATCTTACAGATGTGTGAATTAATTTCACTGCAGATGGCACATGAATGAATGAGCACTTGAGAGTATTTGAGTAGATTTGATTCATTTTGATGACTAATTAAACAATGACATGGCCTTGCAGAGTGTCCATGTTGAAAACTGACTGAAAAACTTAAGCAAAGTAGAAGGTGGAGCTCCAGGTCACACCTACCATGACTTGGAACAATGGCAGCTAGAAGGTGTTTTGAAGCCGGTTAGAAGTTTTCCTAAAATGTTTCCCAGTTGAGCTGTAACAAATCACAAAATACTAACAAATGCAAAGGAACGAATTCAAAAACATCTTCTTTTTGGCCAGATTTTGTTCTAAATTATGTCATACCCATTCAATTCAGGTATGTATATCTGGACCTTTATAGTAAAAAAAGGACTTAAATATTGATCGTTTTTCACTCACACCTATCTTATTACTTCAGAAGACATTGATTAAACCACTGGAGTCTTATGGATTACTTTTATGTTGCTTTTTGGAGCTTCAAAGTTCTGGTCACCATTCACTTACATTGTAAGGACCTACAGAGCTGAAATATTTTTCTAAAAATCTTTGTGTTCTGCAGAAGAAAGAAAGTCATACACATCTGGAATGGCATGAGGGTGAGTAAATGTTGAGAGAATTTGCATTTTTTTGCGAATTATCCCTTTTAGGCAGAATTTTTTTTGGCATAATTAAATGTGACGATAAAAGCTTGTATGGATAGTGTTCACATCTTCTGTCTATTTAATGTTTTGGTTTGTATATTTGTTTTGGCAGATCAGCTTTGCTCCATGGATAAGGAGAATAGGAGGAAAATGTACAAGGACTTCATTCCTCTGGAGAAGATTCCTGTCTGGAGTCCATCAGGTGAACCAGACACACACAAAACACTCATAATAAACAAATGTGTTGCCAGCTCTGTGACAAGACCAAAAATGAGCTCAAATCCAGCTTAACAGCCACCCTTAAAGACCCAGTGTAGCTGAATTGTAATGCTTGTTTACACCAAATAAACAACTATATATATATATATATATATTTTTTTTTTATTAAAAATGTACAAAATAAACAACAACAGTTTTGGTGTGAAAAATTGCGTATTGAATATCACAGCTTGCTAAAGTAATTTATTTTATTAAATAAACGGGACAAGAGAGGGTGGATCTAAATGCAGGATTCTTTTAATAATAAACAAATGAAGATAATACAACAAGGAAGGTTATAACTCAGAAGATAAAGTAACACACTACAGCCTTGAAGGGTAACCAGGACAAGAACTGACCCGGAACAACTGAAACTGAGGGGCACACACACACACACACACACTCACGCAAAATATTGTGACATATTGTAAACTGTTACCAAAAATACAGTATATATAATGTATCTTTTTCTGTTTTGACTTGCAGAAGATTTGGCAGTCTCTGTTTTATCAAAAACCGTTACATTCAAATAAATAAAAAAATAAAAAAATCAACCCATGGCTTTTTTTGTTATTAACTTTCATTTTTATTGATTCCATCCACAAGACAGACAAACACAACATAAAATACGGAAACAATTATATACATTAAACCCCTCCCCCTTGAATCTCTAGATGTAGACTTGATGTTATTTAGAATCCTAGCCCACTCTCCTTCCTCCGATACCAAGTTTAAATCTTTCTCCAATAATCTCTTGACAGAAATTGAAGATCCGTCCCTTAGACTCTCAATTAACAGGGAGTAATACACTGATGCCTCATGATCTTTTCCAAAAGCAGTAATCACCACTTCTAGAGTATCTGCCGCTTTAGGGGGATGTATGCACATCCCAAAAATAGTACAGAGCAGGTGGCACAGCTGTAAATACCTAAAGAATTGAGATCTGGGAATCCTGAAATGTTGAGCCATATTTTCAAAAGAGCTCAACACTCCACTCTCATATAGGTCACCGAGCATATTAACCTCCCTTACAATCCACTCTGACCAGCAGAAAGGGGACTTATTTATACATAATTTTGGGTTCAGCCATATGCTCAAGACAACATTTAAATAAATGTCCGAATTAAACACTCTGGACACTTTTGTCTATACCGCGTGCAAATGCGAGATAACGGGGTGTGACTTCTCCAGTTAGTTTAACTGAAAAGATTTGCAATGGCAAAATAGGGGCAAGAAATTCCTGTTCAATACAAAACCAGGGAGGGGCTCTCTCAGGTGGAAGCAACCAATGAGCCAAATGTCTGAGACTGAATACATAATTAAAAAAAAATCTTAATTAACTCTGTATCGTGAGAACTTAGAAAATGAATGAATAATTCTGTGGAGGCAAGGCAAATATCTAGTGGGGTCAGAGACGAATAAAAATATAATCTGCGTAAAGCAGAAGCTTATGTGCCATACCTCCCACCACCACCCCTGGGAAATGATCTTCCTTTCTGCCAATGGTTCCAGGGCAAGACAGAACAATAATGGGGAAAGAAGGCAACCCTGACGTAAAATAATCTGAAATTAATCCATTTGTTTGTACCGCCGCTACCGGGTGTCTATATTGTAAGTATTTCCGAACCCATATATTTCCAAATCTTAAAAAGATAATGCCATTCTACAAAATCAAATGCCTTTTTTGGCATCAAGTGAGATGCAGTGACCGGTGTCTGATCATTCACCACTGACCAAATTATATTGATGAGATGCCTAATGTTATCAGAAGAGCTGCAGCCCCGAATAAACACCACCTGATCTATATGTATAAAAGATGTCATAACTTTAATTAATTGGTTAGCCATAATTTTTGACAATATTTTTATGTCTAAATGGATCAGGGAAATTGGATGGCAACTCTTACCCTCCCTTGGATTTTTGTTCTTTTTATGAATCAGACTGATCCAGGCTTGTCATGGTTGGTGGAAGCTTTCCATTCTTTAATGATTCCATATAAACTTCTAGCAAATGTGGAGCCAGTTTTGCAGCATAAGATCTAAAATATTCTGCAGCAAATCCATCTGGCCCTGGAGCCTATGATCAAGCACTGATTCCATCAAAAGATTAAAGTCTCCTCCCAATATTATCAGGAGGGGTGCCAGCGGCTTGCAACATCCCTTCAAAATTGATAAAAAAAAGACAATAATCAGCGTTAGATTTATAAATATTAGCCAAAATCAACCATATCCCCTGAATTTTTGCTAAAACAATAATGACTCTTCCTAATTGATCTTTAATCTGTTTGAGACATTTGAATTGTGTTTACTTATCAGTGTAATACTCCCCTGTTCTTACTTGAGCCAGCACTAAAGAAAACATGTCCACCCCATATCTTCCCAAAATTTTTAGCTTCCTGTGGAAAGATTTGTTTCTTGAAGAAACACTATATCATATTTCTGACAATTAAGAAAAGAAATAACCTTCCTTCTTTTTACGGGGTGCACCAACCCGTTCACATTCCATGTGGAGAAAGACAATCCATTCATATTAACAATAACATCAGGCATCTCATAAACAAGATTGTTGATACATAGCTTACTATTGGGGTTGTTTTGTTGTATTACATTTTAATACTGTTGATGTTGATTACATATAGTAAAGGTATGTTAGTTATATTGTGAACATTACTGTTTAGGGGACTCCTCTTGTACACCTCACTACAAACCCAACGAAGAGCTGAACAAGAAAATATCCCTCTTCTGTGGTGACATCACCAAACTGGAGATTGATGCGATTGCCAATGCAGGTGAGAGTCACAATGCAGGAAAATTAATTGTCTACATTTACCTGGCTGAGTTTGTCTGTCAGGAGATATTTACCGTTTCTTGAGAATACTTGTAGCAATGCCATATATCATAAACTTCAAACACTGATTCAGCAGTTTATTCTTGAGAGGTGGTTTTGTTTTGGTACAAAGAGTAAAAAAAAATCCATTTTATTTTCATAATTAAAGGATTCATTATGATTCACATTTTGTTTAAAATTGTGGAAGATGTTGCATACTTGATCTCAGGGTTGTTTGTGGCCCAGTTCTGTCTAAATGAATGTTGACCTATAAGGCAATGATCCTTTGACCTTCCATGTCCATTTGAGTTTAGAGATCCTGTGCACTCAACAAGAACTTTATGGAACAAAATAATAATAATAATTAAAATCAAACTAATTTCAACTCATTTTCCAAGTGTTCAGTGCCATTTCAATAATATCTACATTTAAAATGAGCAGGTAACTGTGTTTACAAGTTGGTAGAGCACATGTCACTAGGTGGAGGTAGAGCTGCTCAGTGTGTTGTATCCAGTCAGCCAATATTTTTATTTGTTATTTTTTTCATAAGTGTGTGTTCTTGGCAGATGCAGAATAAAGTGACTTAAAAAAGTGCATATATTGTGTTTTTTCTTACAATTGCTTCCATAAATAGTAAAGGAAACAAGTTGAGAACTAGGAAGGCACTGCATCACTAAAAGTCTCAGTAAAGAGGTAAGGAGGAATGCACTGTGGACCATAAGTCTAAAGCTCCTTTATTGTAGGTCATGAAACTAATCTCACAATTAATATACTGCATTCAGAGTCAATGTATACAATTTTTTGGTGCACAGGGTTTTTCTCCATTATCACCTCTAAGCTGCCATAAAGCAAAGCAATGACTGGTTAATGTTTTTCGCAATCTTGAAGGTATTACCACATAGGATGTTACGATTGCTGCTAGTTGGCCTAATGGAGTTCAGTTTTAAGGCTCATTACAGACAGATTAGATGCAGCATGAGAAGAAGTGAACATGAGAGACAAAGAAACTGTAAGCCCTAATAAGAGTGGGGAATGGGAAAGAGGGAAAGAGAGAGAGGAATTTGTGTGACAGGACATTGACTCATCTCTCCCAGTAGACGCATTGATCGACTAACCGTAGTTCTCAGTGGAAATGCGTGAGGTTTAAGAGACTGTCCTGAGGTCATTAATTTGGAAGTTGGAATTAACTTCCCAGGATTGCTAAGTGTGCACCTCACCAAAGTACCCAAGTGAGTGCAAACACACAATCTAAAATGATGGTACCTTTATAGCATGTTGCTTTATAGATCTTGCAAGTTTTACTTCTGTAATGTGATGTATTTCAGAGCGAAAAGGGATGTGTGCACTGTAAACCCAATGCTCAAAATAATTAATTGTTTTGAGTAGAGAAAAATTAAATCATCAAAATTAGTTTAAATAAATTAACCATGATGATGATATTTAGAATATTAGATATTTGAGTTCACGAAACTGACAGCTTTTAAGTAACCTGAATTGTTTTGTTGTTTTGAGTTTAATTAACAGCGGGGATTTTCCGCATTCGCAGTAACGTGCTTTAAGCATTTTCATACGTTTCAGTGCGGATGAGCAACTTTTGGAAAATGCTTGAAAACGTTAGTGAGGACTGAGAGTGTTTTGAAATGAAAATGCCATTTTCAAATGTATCCGGATTAATGTAGACGTAGCCTTAGGAGACATCAAAAATGTGTAGTGTTGAGGGGCCTCCAGGACAGGACTAAGAACCACTGCTATCACGTAATATCATTTTGTAAAAATCTCAGCACAATTACTGAATTTTCTTGAGATCAGGCTGAAATGTTCACAATATGAGTAGGAAGAAAATTGGGTCCATTTTAAGTAAATGAAGGTGAAGCATTTAGGGTTTTTTTTGTTTAGAAGTCCAATTGCATATATATGTGCAAAAAAAAAATTACGTGCCTCTTTACCAAAACAAAACTGAGCAGCTTCTGTTTACAGAAAACCACCTTGACCAGTAGTATTATAGTGTTTATTATTAAGTGATCTTACCTGCAATGTATTGCCCAAAGGCTTATCTTTGAGATTGTTTCCATTACACCCCTTATCAAAGGTGCCATAATGTTTTAAGTGTGACCTCTCAGTATGTGCTTTTTATTATTTATGGTATACCTTAAAATGAAACCAATAGGAACTCCATAGGTATCATTATGTTTTAATGTGTATTTAAGGATGAAAATGTCATATTTGACAATACCACTGTCCGTGCTGACTATACAGTTAGAAAAATCAGATTGAAACAACCGTAGAACTGAGGAAAAACACACAAACACACTTTCTTTGTAACTTTGCTAAGAAATTAATCAGTCAATGGGGGAAAGTGATGGAGAGGTGGGCTGGAGCGTTGAGGACTGTTTGTTTGTCGTTCTCAATAAAGATTGGATTTACAATAACATTGCCTCCACCCCCCTGTCCTCTCTCTCCTCCCTCTCACAACATTTTACAGCTCTTGGCTCCTGAATCTGCCCCATAAAACACAGAAAACATAAAATCCACAAGCACTTAAGAACTGTCCTACCGAGAGCAGGGGTGGAGGGAGGGATAAACATCCTTTTTACGCCACCATTCATCCCTCTGTCAATCCACCCATTCATCTAGTTAGTGGGAGAGGATATACTGTCTTGTATTGGTTTATTAAGATGAATTACATTGTGAATAGTCTATTGTGATTGAGTTTGTGAGAGGAAACCATATTCCCTTGTTTGTCATATGTCGGAAAAGTAAAGAAAAAAGAATGAAACGTTAATATTTGGAGAAGATTTAGGACATTTTACTCGTGAAGATTATATGGAATGCTTGCCCACTGAGACAAATTTTGTTTGCTACAGTTTGCCCTCTGTGTTTATTAATTATCTAATGGGAATTACATTTACATTTAGTCATTTAGCAGATGCTTTTATCCAAAGCGACTTACAAATGAGACACATAGCAAGCAATTTGTCATACAAAGTTTAACAACATCTGCAGTATAGGACTGCCAAGTTCTCACAGTGGCTGGAGTAGTAAAGATGCTAGCACAGAAGAAAGAGACATACAAGGATTTTTTTTGTACATTAAGTGTTGCTTAAGTGCAGTAGTAAGAGCAATTAGTGTGGATTGTTTAAGTGCTCGCAGAACAGATGCGTTTTCAGCTAGATCTTATATGTTGAGAAAGTAACAGCAGATCGTGTGGAGGTTGGAAGTTCATTCCACCACAGAGGGGCAGAGAAAATTAATGACCGTGAAATAGACATTGAGCCTCTTTGTGATGGGACCACCAGGCGTCACTCGTTCATAGACTACAGAGAGCAAGTTGGAGCATAAACCTGAAGAACTGTATTGAAGTAAGATTGTGCGGTTCCATTGGCTGTCCTGAAGGCCAGAGTCCAATGCCTGAATTTGATGCGGGCAGCAACAGTTAGCCAGTGAATTGAAATCAAGAGTGGGGTGACATGAGCCCTTTTTGGCTGATTAAAGACCAGATGCGCTGCTGCATTCTGGAACATCTGCAGTGGCCAGCCAACAAAGCATTACAGTAGTCCAATCTTGAAATGACCAGAGCTTGGACCAGAACCTGTGTATCATATTTACACAGGAAAGGTCTGATTTTCCTGAAGTTGTAGAGCGAATCTGCAAGACCGAGCTGTTGATGAGATGGCGGTGGTAAAATTAAGCTGGTTATCTACCACCACTCCAGGTTCCGAGCTGTTCTGGTTGGTGTTAGTGTATTTAAACCAAGATGAATAGTGAGGTTGTGTTCAACATTTGGGTTGGCTGGGAACACAAGGATTTCTGTCTTTGGAAGTTTGAGCTGAAGGTGTCCCTTCATCCTGGCCAAAATGTCTGAGAGGCAGGCAGAGATATGAGCTGAGACATATCAAATTTCAGTTCAGTCCGATGGCTTTTATTTGTATGCAGCGTTTTAGCTAATTTACCCATTTTGTGTTCCTTTAAAAAAAGACGATCTGAACATCAATATGAACAATGAATAAGAGTATGAAGAGTTAATATGTTTTGGCTCGTCCAGAAATTCCAGAATGTAGTGCTTTGATTGAATTCCATTTGATGCCCAAAGCTTAGAAATCAGCTCTCAGCTGCTAAACCTTTAATGATATGAATGATGTGTTAGATAAAAAAAAACTGAGTTTGCAGAATGGAAGCCCTGTAGCAATTATTTCAGGCCTCATTAAAAGCCTCCCACCTATACAGTTCTCTCACAATCAATCGTCACTTTAGCTGCAATGAAGGAATGTGCAATTGTTGGTCTCCTTTTGGTCTAATTAGCTTAATTGACCTAACGTGGTAAATGCAGGGAAAGGAGGCATGCAGTTCATCAAGGATGACTTCTGAGATTTTTTCTAGGTGCAATTGCTTAACGTAATTGTTATTCTCAGTTTGGTTTCACTTGGTAAAATATGAGTTCCACTGCCACTAGGTGTAGCTTCTAAGAGTTTGATTTACTGACAGTTGGGACTGTTGGGTCCCAACTGTTGGCTTCGGATCTGATCATTTTAGTGGCAAATGTGTTTCATTATGATCCTTATGGATCTATGCCATCCACCATGTTGTCTTACCTGTTTAACACCAGTAATATGCTTAAAGGGGCATTCAGTAGTTCTCTATCTAGCATTAGCATTGCTATTCTTTGTGTACGTTAAGTACCGATGCTACAGTTGTGTTACACGCTATACTGCCACCTTTCGACATGGATCAGCATGATCGTACCTGCTGCCCCAATCAGCTTTGGAATAACATTTGCATCTGGAAAATATCTGCATTCAGGGTCATTTCTAAAGTTATTTGTTACTCCTATAATATAATTGCTTTGCATAAAAACAAACATCAGAAATCAAGTGAACATGCTTCTACTGTTAAGGACAGATTACTCTTGTCCCTCATATCAATAATCTTTGGAGACTGTCAACGTTGCACATTATTTCTAAAGACTTTTCGATTTTCTAAGAGAACTGCTTAGTGTAAAATAAACCTCAATAATCTAGCGATACAGAATATTATGGTAAAGGAAAGATTACAATTGCTTGATTGATGATCAAATTTAACATGTTCATGAATACTGTATTTGAAGATCTCATTTTATTTCCAAGCAACCATCATGGTTTACACAAAATCCACAACAATCGCTGTGCCACGCTACTTTGTACAAAACTATTGAAGACGTAGATGCCTTACCATTACCGTTTTTAGCCTTTCTGTCTTCTTGCTTTAAGCAAGTTGCTTCAGACCTTTTTTGCTTCTTCGGCAGGACAGCTACTGGATCTCCCATTGTCTCCACTGCTAAAGCATGATAAATAAGTATGTTCCATTTTGTTCTGTCACCATGACAAATTCCTTGTGTGTGTAAGCATACTTGACAATAAAGCACATTCTGATTCTTTTCGCTCTTTGCGTCACCAAACAACAATATTCTTAGTATAGCCAAGCATGTCTATTTACACAGGCAGGAGCCAGTTAGCATGAGGATTCTCTTCTTCGACGTTTAGTGAAACACCACGGATCATATGATTTCAGCATGGCGAAACACATTGAAGGGGTGACCTGCACCATGTAGAATAAAACACATTTTATAGAAAACTATTATGAGTACAGTCTTCAACTCGTGAGTGTACACCATTTGGATCAAACTTCACAAAAACACAATACATTTTTTAATGTGTAAAACTTTTTAAATTGGCTCCAAACTACTGAATGCACCTTTAATAAGACTCAATAATTTTATGTTGCTATGACCTGTAAACTGCTGCGAAAGAAGGAGCTGTTTTCCTAAGATCTAGAATTGCATTAATTTGAGAATTATGGATAAGTGTTAGCATTCCGAGGCACAGATCTCCAGATAAGAGTGACGCCATGCAGAATAGATTATTATGGAACATTTTGGAAATTTGAGTTTCTTAAAAAAACGTGGACGGATTTGATTGAATTTATTTATTAAAAAAAGCAACAAAAGAAAGTGGAGGACACTGTTATTTTTTAATTCCTTCTTTTGACTGACAGCAGAATAATCTAAAAAGCCCCAAGATATGTTGCACAGAACTATATCTGAACCCCCAGTTAGAAAAATCACCCCACAGACAGATAGAGTAGAGAGGCATGACAGCGGATGAGAATGAAGGGAGCAATGCCGCATTTCTGGCGGGGCAGTTTTAGTTTCTTTGCCTGCATAATTCACACGGATATGTCTTCCTTTCACAGAAAGCTTGTGATATTCATACAGCTTTAGCAGGGAGTGTGGATAGCACCGCACAGGCATATGTAAAATGTGTAGACATTTTCTAAATAGGTCTGAAAATGTAGCTTATTTGTCAAAGAGCATAAGCCATTAAATCTGTTATCTGTTGCAAATGAAGCTCAGCATCCTTTACTGGTGGTTCAAACCCCTCTCAACAGCGTAGGCGAATTTAAAATGAGTTCACACTGAGAGGTCTCGCATCTCTCAGCATATGCCACATTGTTGCTAATTGGAAACCAAGCTTATTGGAGAGAAATTGCTGTCACACATACAACCCTAATAAATTCATTCTCTCTTAATTGCGTACAAAATTTCAGTTCAGTCCGATGGCTTTTCTTTGTATGCAGCGTTTTAGCCAATTTGCCTATTTTGTGTTCCTTTAAAAAAAGACGATCTGAACATCAATATGAACAATGAATAAGAAAATGAAGTGTTAATATGTTTTGGCACATCCAGAAATTCCAGAATGTAGTGCTTTAATTGAATTCTGTTTAATGCTCAAAGCTTAGAAATCAGCTCTCCGTAGCAAAAACTTTAATGTTATGAATGATGTGTTAGATAAAAAAAAAATAAAGAGTGAGTTTGCAGAATGGCAGCCCCATAGCAATTATTTCAGGCCTCGTTAAAAGCCTCCCACCTATACCATTCTCTTACAATCAATCACCACTTAGCTCCAATGAAGGAATGTGCAATTGTTGGTCTCCTTTCAGCCTAATTAGCTTAAATGACCTATGTAGCAGGTTCGCAATCTGGGCAAGTAAGGAGTCAGGAGGCAGTGAACTGTCAACCTGAGTATTCATTTATTACTCTTCAGCATCATTCACAAAACTTAATCAAAAAGGGCACTCAGTGACCAAGTAATCACACACAAATGAGTCAACAATTCTTGTTATGACACACAAAGAGGAACAGTCTCTCTCTGGTCACTCTCTGCTACTCTGAGGCCTTTTTGTCTCCCTCCGCCATTACTACAACAAAAAACAGGTGTTACAGATAACAGTTAACCCAGGTGACGAGCTTTACTGCTCTTTCTCTACCGCAGACAGATACATGACCACACCCCCATCACCGCATACCCCCATGCCCGACTCAGGCCAGGGCAACATCTGGCCTGTCAACTCCTTCCCCATTTCTGGAGAGAAAGTCTGCCACAGCCATCTGCGACCCTGGTCTGTGGATCACCTCAAATTTGTATGGCTGAAATTCCATGGTACCAACGAGTGATCTAGTACTAGTCGCTCCTCCCCTCCACCTCCTGCGAGAGATGCATCCGTCTGTAAAATCATGTGTAGAGAGAAATTAAGAGCATGTAAAAGCGGCCCTCCACAAAGCGCAATTTTAGTTTTAGGAAAGCCTGTTGGCGTGACTCGATCCCCTGGACTGGATTGGGGGCCCCTTTCTAGTAACATCAGTCAGCGGGCTGGTGATGTCAGAGTAACTAAGCACAAACCTTCTGTAGTAGCCTCTCAGCCCCAGAAACTGTCTCACCTCCTTTTTGGTCTTAGGATTCGGACAGGCTGTGATCGCTGCGGCTTTGTTAACCTGGGGACACACCTGCACTTGTCCCAAGTGGAACCCCAAATACTGAATCCAGTCATTACTATAAATAATAATGTCATCTAAATAAGTGGCGGCATATGCTGTTTGTGGTCTGAGAACTTTATCCATGAGATGCTGGAACGTGGCGGGGGCCCTGAACAAACCGAACAGAAGGGTCACAAATTGGTGTAAGCCGAACAATGTGGAAAAAGCAGTTTTTTCTTGGGAGATTGGAGTTAAAGGGATCTGCTAATAACAATTTGTTAAGTCCAGTGTCTAATAAAATTGAGCCCCACGCAGCCGATCAAGCAACTTATCAATCCAAGGCATTGGGTACGTGTCAAATTTGGACACCGCTTTCAATTTGCAATAGTCTACACAGAATCGAACCTTCCCATCACTCTTAGGTACATCTCTAGCATTGCCCCCAATTCTTCCTGAACAACCTTTTTCTTGTGTTCAGGAAGTCAATAGGGGCAGCTACAAACCACCACCCCTGTGGTGCTCTCGGTATAGTGTTCTGTGTGGTTTGTGCGACCGGGGAGAGTCGAAAACACATCTGCAAATTCGGCTTGCAACTTGGCCACGTCCGTGAGCTGCGACAGTGAGAGGTGGTCTCCACACGGGACCGAGGGTGAATGAATTAGGTTTGAGAGTCACCTCCAGCTCGAGCTCCACCCTCACTGGGATTACTGTTGTCAAGGTCGCAGGGAGGTAAATTTGACGTGCCCCACCCCTGTCCGTTTGCCTAACCTCATATTTGAGATCTCCGACTCGGCGGGTGACCTCATAAGGCCCTTGCCACTTGGCTAGTAATTTATAGTTTGAGGTGGGCTGCAATACAAGCATTTTATCTCCTGGTGCAAATTCCCGTAGTCGAGTGCCCCTGTCATACAGGCTTTTGCTTTCCTGAGCTTGGAGCAAATTCTCATGTGTTAATTGACCCAAAGTGTAGAGTTTTGCTCTAAGATCAAAAACGTATTTCATTCTTACTGTTTGAAGGTCCCTCCTCCCAAGGTGCCCATTTGACGTTGAGCACGCCGCATGGCCGACGCCCATACAGTAGCTCGAATGGGGAAAACCCTGTGGAGCCTTGTGGGACCTCACGCACTGCAAATAACATGGGATCAAGCCACTTATCCCAATTTCTAGCATCATCGTGTATGAACTTACAAATCATATTTTTTTATGTTTTATTAAATCATTCCACCACCCCATCTGTTTGTGGGTGGGGAACATTTGTGTGAATCGATTTATTACCTAATAATTCTTACAATTTGCATAGTGTTCATGACATAAATGTAGTGCCTTGATCATTGAGGATTTCTTTTGTAATCCCCACTCGGGAGATAATTCTGAAGAGTGCCTCCACAACACTATATGCTGAGATGTTGAGCAGGGGCACTGCTTCCGGATATCACGTTGCATAGTCCACCAGAACTAACACAAAGCGATGCCTGTGTGCGGTCTGTTTTAATGGCCCGATGTGGTCCATGCCAATTCTTTCAAAGGGGACCTTGATTAGTGTAGAGGGTGCAATAGCACTTTTGGGGTGGCCATTGGATTATGGTGAGCCGCATGGAAGAGGGTGTCTAGATGGCTCTTCGGTACTAACAACTGGGTTGTATTTTCTTTTGTTTGAGTGTCCTGCATCACACGATACAACCCATAATTTATAATTGAAAAATATGTGTAACTCGCTCTCTGGCATCATCTTGACGCGGAGCAGACGTAGACTGCTCTGGCACCGCATCTCCAACCATAGCATCGCACGTCACATACCGAGACAACATTTTACAGGACCCATCCATACATATTTCCCTTAATAGATTCTAAAAATCAGGCCAATTCATTCCCAAAATCAGTGGATGGGTGAGGCGAAAATGAACCGCGGTATGTGATATCCCCTGATACATGTGAATATCCCTGTGCACATACTGCACCCTCACCCATTTATCCGTGCCCAATGCCCGTATTGCACCAAGCATTGGTGAATACTATGGCCTTAAGATCTCGATAATCGAGGAAGCTGGCAGCAGGAAGTTGTTGGGCCACTAGTTGTGCTTCCCCGAAGAGGACTGGTAACAGGCGGGCCGTCCACTGGTCGGGTGGGCACTTCCCCACTTCAGTGGTCTTTTCATAGAGGTCGAGGTAGGCCTCGGGATCATCACCTGGCTCCATTTTGATGAGGGTCACCGGTGGTGGGGTGTCCGGGGTCACAGCGGCATCCCCCGCTCTGTTGATCAGGCAGTTCATCAGATACGACTTCTGAGAGTATCTACTAGGTGCAATTGCTTGACATAATTGTTATTCTCAGTTTGGTTTCACTTGGTACAACTAGATATAGATTCTGAGAGTTTCAGTTAGCGGTAACTGGGATTGTTGGGTTTCGTGAAGTTGGCCTTGGAACTCATAATTTTAGTACCAAACATGTTTCATTCAGATCCTTATGGATCTATTCCTTCCACCATATGTTGTCTTACCTGTTTAACACCAGTAATATGATTAATAAGACTCAATAATTTGATGTTGCTATGACTTTCTGAGAAAGAAAGCGCTATTTTCCAATGATTTAGATTTGCATTAATTTGTGATATGTGTTGGGAAACAAGTGCAAATAACTAATTGAACTGTATGTTGTCTGAGAACACAGCATGTTCTTTAGCATAGACATTAAGCTATTGAGGGGCTTGTGTTTGAAGCATTCGTTCTTGGATAGACCCCCACCCTTATGAAATGACATGGGGATTTGGTCTGACACATGGAAATGCATTTGATATTATTTTTAAGCACAGAAAAAAATTACATATTTTTACAGCTTCTCAGTTAAGTACACATCAGTAGCGTATTTCATCACAACTTTTAATGATACATACAGTATATCAATGAAAAAGATAACAAGCTTTATTTACTACTTATCAAGATGTTATTCCATATCTATAACGAGAGAAAAAGGTGATTTACAATAGTTCACTTTTAAATTCCCATTTTAAAAGGCTGGAAAATCTCAGATCTGGTACAGATATCTTTTCAATGTTCCTACCTTTCTACTCTCCTTGCTAATGATGTGTTAAGTCACAGTGTCAGACTGTGAAAAAAAGTGGATTTTCTTTAAAGTGATGGTTCATCCAAAAATCTATATTCTGTCTTCATTTGCTCACCCTCTGACTTTCAACCTATATGACTTTTAGTCTTAGACATTCACTTTTATTGTATGGGAAAATGATCAACTGATAGTAAATGGTGACTAGGGCTGCACTTATTTTGACAAATATTGCAATTTGAACTGTGATATGATTAACAAAAAAATAGTAACAAAGTGATTCCTTTTGACCAAAATTTGGTAATGTTTTGTCAATATTTTTTTGCCCATGAACTTGGACGTTTTTCACTTCAGCCACAAACATATAACACTGTGTATCTTTTAGTTTTTTTCACATTATGGAACCCAGTTATCTTGATTATTGTAGCCTAATATTATATTGATTATTATTATTATTTGTATTATTATATAACAGTAATGTATTTCTTTAATAAAATCTTAATTTGCATGGGGCATTGCTATGCGGTTCAGTTAAACCAATGAGTTCTAAACGGTCAAGCTTTTATTTTGGCGACATCTACACGAAGTGTTGGGATTGGTGGTGGCATAGTGGGCTAAAGCACATAACTGTTAATCAGAAGGTCACTGGTTTGATCCCCACAGCCATCACCATTGTGTCCTTGAGCAAGGCACTTAACTCCAGGTTGCTCTGGGGGGGATTGTCCCTGTAATAAGTGCACTGTATAAAATGCATAAAATAAAAAAATTAAAAAAAAGTGTTTCTGTTTGTAGCTGAGTTCACATTTACAACAGCTGTTTGATGTGCTCCTAATTTTTAGATCTCCTCTGTTCACAAACATCCTGTGCCATTGGGTGTATTATTTGTTTTTGCATATAAACTTGTAGCGGCCAAACATATTTGGAATTTAAGCAAAAATGAAATTAAAGTGGATCTCTGTCACTTTAAAAATTACGCACTCAGCGCACGTAAGCAAACCGAACTAAACTTGGAGCACATCTGTTACTCTGAGCACAAGATAGTGTTGTGGAGCACAGAACGGCTCTGAAAACACTGAAATAATGCTATAATAACATAATACAGACAGGACAGAGAAGCACACATAAACTTTGCATCAAGCTGTGCGAGCATACTATTTATTTTTTTATTTTATTATGTAAATAATGCCTTTGTAGTTTAATAATCGCTCAAGGTCATGTCATGAATTCAATTTTAATTTGATTAATTGTGCAGCCCTAATGGTGACTGTGGCTAATATTCTACCTAACATCTGCTTTTGTGTTCCATGGAAGAAAGACAGTCATATGAATTTGGAACAACATGAGGGTGAATAAATGATGACAGGATTTTAATGTTTGGGTGAATTATTCCTTTAATCAGTTAAAGACCTTTGTTCTCTCTCTCTCTCTCCCTTTGCCCACACACAAGATGCAGAGGTTCACAGTGTTACATTTTTGTAATTAATCCCTGATATCTGTTTTTCCTGCATCTCAGGGGTGTAGATACACACAGCATTTCACAGACAAAGATTGTAGATTCTAGACATGTAAATGTTGTGTGACCACTTGTCATCTACTTTTATGGATTTAGTGATTCATTTCATGATATTCTCCAAAAAACTGGAATGTTCTATATCACCAAACCCTGCCCTTTAGCTTGCTTTTTTTCAGTGCTCAATTGACTGTTATCTATGTCAGCTTGTCAGTTTGGGTTGATTCATCAATTAGGGCATGCCCCTCTTCATGATTGTCTTTAAATGTCTCTCTATTTATCTTAAATTATCTCAAATAAATAAAGACAGAGAACTCCTTAGTCATGAATTCCTTCATGAAATTGTAGCATCAAATGTTGATCTTTTTTTAAAACGTCCCCAAATTTTTTTTCAGACGTAAGATACTTCAGTATCTGTTTTTTTGGACAAATTTCCTTTGTGAGCATGAAACCATTCTCTGTGCCTTCATCTCTTTCCTTTCTTGCTTTTGTCTCCTCCCCCATTTTTCTCACTCTCATTAAAAGAAAAGAAACCCAGTAGCAATTTGAGGTCTTTCATTGTCAAAACCATTATCACCACTGTCAGTTCCCTGGGTTGGGAACAAAGTCCTCGTGTCGCGTGCAAAAGAAATAGAGAGAATAAAGGAAAAGCCCCCAAAAAAGAGGGAGAGAGAACAGAAAATTAGAATTTCAATAACACCCCTCTCCCCTGCAAAGACATATATTTTTTTGTCATTGTCAGTATCTCCCAGACCGGAAAGGCATCACTTTTCTCCAGTGCATATATACACATTACAGTCCAGGTAATAAAACTATATCTATATACGTAGACCTGGTCCCAGATCTAATTATCATGCTAACCCTTAATATGAGCTAGGTTAAGAAAACTGATAATTATTGGTACTAAGATGCAAAAACAGCCTTCATTTATCATCAGAATATTGGTTAACATCAACACCAATGAGAGGTATCCCTGGCACTTTCTGACTATTATAGGTGTTTTAAGCATATTCCAGGGGATATTTTGCCCATTAAGAACAATGTTTTGAAAACAGACTGAAGGAGGCACAAAGGGTACTTTGGAATAGGGGTGTGCCGAATGAAAACCGGCTTCATTCACAATCAGAACATTTCAAAAATGTAAATTTTTATGTAGTGTCCATAAACTTCAAAAGACACAAAGTGTGACTGAATTAATCAAATTAAGAAGCATTTCAACGTAGCATGTTATTTTTTAACACCTGGTTTTCAATAGTGAATCAATTAGCTATTTTTAAATGGTGTAACACCACCAACATTGACCTTATTCTATGTCCAAAATGTTACCATTGAATTGAATAAATACAGATATTTTTATGTTTAAAGGAATAGTTCACCCAAAAATGAAAATTCTGTCATTCTTTACTCACCCTAATGCCACTCCAACTCATATGACTTTCTTTCTTCCATGAAACACAAAAGGTGAATTTTTAAACACGTCTTAGGTTTTATTTGCCATTTAATATTTGAAAAATGACAAAAACACCATAAACCACAGCAAATATACACCAACAAATAATCAATATGACTAATGCACTATATTCCAAGTCTTCTAAAGCCACGTGATAACTGTGTGATGAACAGAATTACATTTATTAAATTAAAATAATTGATAAAGCACTAAAATAAAATATGAGGGCCACGACAAAAACATCAAACCTTACTGGTTCTTGTTGCGTCTTGTGACCAAACGTCATGTTGCAAGAAACAATAAGTTGTTTTCCAACCATTGTCTCTTAAACCAACCATTTGTTGTTATCAACGTAGCCACCATATTTAATTTTAAGTGCCTTGTTAAGGAGCTGATTTGATTAGAGAGAGAATAACAGCTTATATTTAGCTCTATTCATCAAACAATGTGATCAATGACTTAATTGCAAAAACAAATTTTTTAAGTATTTTAGTTTTGTCTTGTTTTCCGTAAAAAATATCTAAACATCCTTAATACAAGAAAAAATTACTTGATGCAAAATCACAAGATGTTAAGATATTATTTTAGAGATATCTACAAAAAAAAGTAGTGTTGTAAACACTTAAAACAAGAAGAAGAAAAAAATATTTGCCAATGGGGTAAGAGAACAATAAACTTCCCCTTTGAATCAGGTTTTTTTCCATACCCCATTGGCAAATAGTTTTTTCCTGTTATAAGCATAAACATTACATTTTGTCAGATTTCTATGAAAACAAGATTAAATATTTTGTCATTTTGCTTCGCAATTAATTGCATCTGTTAATATATTTTACTAGACAAAAATACTCTGAGAGTATTTTTTTTTGCAGTGTTTAGAAGACTTGGAATATAGTTTATAAGTCGTATAAATTATTTTTACACTTGTTTTGTTTTTTACCCCTCCTTTTCCTCCTTTTTTTCGAGTTTGATTGACCAGAGTCACTACTCATTTTCATTATATGGCAAATAAACCCTGTAAAGACTTTTTTTAAAACTCACCTGTGTTCCACGAAAAACAGAAAGTCATGATGGTTTGGAGCAACATTAGTGTGAAGTTTCATATTAGGTTTCAATTTTGGGAATGAAACTTTCCTTTAATCTTACTCCAGTTCTTCAATGCTGTATTAAATATACATATTTGGATTAATACAATTTACTTGAAATCCACTATCCAGTAATAACATTGAGTATGACAGATGGAAAAAAAAAATGTCCCCATCAAATTGGCACACCCCTACTTTGGAACCTAGGGAATAAGAACCCGTACCCAAACTGTTTTACCTGAAGACAGGAACAGAATAGGCAGAGGGTTATTAAAAGGCTATCACGTGTATGAGTAATCTATGTCTGGTATTCCCCCTTCTCTGTACCCTCGATTTGTTCCATAGCCTGTATTTCCTGTATGGTTTAGAGTGCTTCTATACAGAGTTGCATTATTAGAGGGAAAGATAGTATGGATGTATGTCATGTCCTCAACTTTTGCCTTGGGCTGCAAAGGCTGTTGGGCAGGCATTGATGTCATTTGAAAACCATGAGCCCTGATTTCTAAAATTGAGGTGTCTTTTATGGTTCCAGATTCTACATAGTCATCATAATGTTTGCTGGCACCTTGCGATCCAACAACATCTCTACCATATATGGAATTGTCACCCGGCGAAAGGTATCCTGCACGGTGTCCATACCAACAGAAGATGCCAAAAATTAAGAACAAAGATACCAATGCTGTTGCACCTCCAATAATTCCAGCAAGTGGTAGGGCTGACAGTTGGTCAGCTCCTTGATCACTGTCCAGGTCTGAAATGGGCTGTTCTAGGGCATCTGTCTCGGTTTTAGCACAAGCAGGATGCTCATGCTCTGAGTTTATATTTATGTTTAAACCTCCCGTTGCTATAAAGGAGGTTCTTTTACCATCATTTGCAGAGAGAGGAACCAAGCAGATAATATAGCTTGATTGGGGCTCTAAATGTGTGAGTAAATACTCACGGCGATCCCCTGGCACAAGTGTTTCTGTAATTGAGCCCATTGCAGGACTATTGCCCAGTCGCAGCCAGGATAGCCTGAAAGAAGGTGCCAGTAGTGCAGTCTTCCAGGTAACATGGACTGTTTCTGGTGAGAGAGGTTTCACACTAATTAATAATGATTTACCAGTGACGCTACTTCCGCCTCCAAGACTATCCTGTCCCATATCAGGATACTTGTGTCCTGGTCGTCTGGATCTGAGGGTATAAAGAGACCCCTGGGGAAGTGGAGGGGTTGTTGTAGCTGGTGCTTGTGTTGGAAAACTGCCTTTATCTTTTTTTGCTCCATCATTTCCAACCATCCCTCCAGCACTATCAACACTGATCTCACAGTCATCCAATTGACTGGTAAGGTCCCTTAGTGACATGCCTCTTACTCTCTCTGGTGCATGGCAAATTAAACCTCTCACAGTCACCGATGAACCTCGCTCATGCAACCAGTCATGAAGCCAATGGAGGTTACAGCCACAATGCCAGGGATTTCCTCGGACAAGTAACTGTGAAAGACTGTCTAGGTCCTTGAACAAACCCCTGGGAAGAGTTGTCAAATTGTTGCCTGATAAGTCAAGTTTCTGTAGTCTTCGCATGCCATCCAGGGAACTTCGTGGCATGTGGGCTATGGCATTGTCCTGTAGATAGAGCCGAAGAAGATGTGTGCTTGGAAGATTTAAGGGTGGTGCAAGGAGTGAGTTTCGAACCAGAGAGAGCTCTGTCAGATTAGATAGGCGTGAGAAAGTGTCATCAGCGATTCGTTGATTCGCCAACAGATTTCCATCAAGGAAGAGACGTCTTAGAGACGAGAGTCCACGAAACGCATGCGTTGGAATAGTTGAAATTCGATTGTCATCTAGCCGGAGTTCCTCAAGTGATGCAGGCAGTCCCGATGGTATACTCGACAGGTGGTTGCGTGACAAGAAAAGAAGGCGCAGCCTTGGATTGTTGGCGAATGCTTTGTCTTCAATACTTACTGTCGAAACTGAATTGTCATCCATGTGAAGCTTCTCTAGCAGGGGGAGACGTGCAAGGGCAGCACGGGGTAAAGTTCGTATATTATTGTCCTGTAGGTGAAGTTCCCGTAGAGATGGAGGAAGATGTGTTGGAAAATCATCCAGTTCGTTATCATAAAGGTAAACTACTCTGACAGTCATTCGTCGCTCTAAGGATGTCGGTAGCCCAGCGTTGTCTATGCGGTTGTTTTGCAGGTAGAGCACCGCTGCAGTTAATGGTAATGGAGGGATGATGCTCAAGCCACGGTCATTGCAGTAAATGAAGCCATCATCACACCTGCAAGCAGAGGGACACAGCACATCTCCCTGAAGCTCCGCCTCCCCAAGAGCCGCCTCAGCAGCTGCAGCAAACTCGAGGACTTCCACCAATAATGTCAGGCACAGGAGAAGCAGGAACATCCAATCACGGAGTTCAACAAGGCTCTCTGTGGCCATAGTTCCAGACAGTGTACCCCACTCTCTCTGCAGTTAATTTAACCCAATGTCTCTTAAAAATTCTTTGTAGACAGTAATTGGGGTACACAGGTCTTTCTTGTCCTTTTTTGCTTCCACTCACAAGGCCTGTGGGAAATATAATATAGAGATTAGTCTCTGACTTCTACAATACTTCTACCTAAATGTGAAAAACATCTCAAGGTGACAAGAGCTTAGTAAGCAAGAGCAGAGAATATCAGTCATCAGCTGAATGGCTTACTAGATAACTTTAACAGAGCAACTGACAGATAGGGAGCATGAGACAGAGACATTAGAATAAAAAAGGACTGAGAAAGGCAAATGGATGGAGGCTGAACAAAAAATGATGAGGGAGAGAGAGGGGAGAGAGGTGAATGCAACAATTACATTGCAGCATTAAACATTGAAAACTTCAGGTTTGAAGTGGTTGTTCAGAGCATATTAAAATGTGATTGGCATTTAAGATTGGAATCTGAAAAACAATTACAGGTTTATTCTTGGATTGACCTTAAGACATATTACAATTCAAATGTTACAGGGAGCCATGTCTAAATAAATTTCTGGTTTAATTTTAGCCCAAGTTTTTGGAAAGTTCACGGAAGTGTCAGACAGAGTTCTAATTTTCTGTCTGATTTGCAATTGAGATTTGGATGAAAAACACAGACGTTTACAAACAAATTGAAATGTATAATGGACGCTGTTTCTTGGTAGTTATTGTTTTGAAAATAGCATGAATTATTCAAAGATAATACATGAAATGCCCAACAGAGATTTTACTCTGTGTTTTACCAGCCATTGACTACAAGGCCAGAATTGTGAATTTTCTGTGTATGTATTCTCTGTGAGTCTTGTTTGTGAATCTTATATTGTAAAATAGAGGAAGTAGAGAGATATGTGCAATCTGACTGGATTTTTTTTTTCTTCTTCTGATCAAATGTTTTTATTGATTCACATATTGAACATAGAAAAACAAAACATATTGTTATGTATGACCTTGTCTTGTTTTACCGTTGCCCCTTTGTTTTCCATTTTTGTCCCTTTTGTTATTCCATAGTTTTCACTGTTGTCCCTTTTGTAGCTCCACAGTCTTGTTAGCGTTCGTGTTTTCTGTCATTGTTTTCAGCTGTCCTCATTAGTTTGCCATTTGCTTCTGTTATCATCTTGTTATCTTGTTTTGAGTTCTGTTTGTTCATTGGCCCCTTTGTCCCTTGTTCATGTATTTATACCCCGGTTTTTGGTTCAGTCCTTGTCTATTGTTGAATGTTTGTGAATGTAGTTAGCCTGGTCTGTGTTCCCTGCCCGAGTTCTCTGTTCTTGTTTATTTCCCCATTGAGGGCTTTTCTTTGTATTTTGTTAGTAATAAAGTAAGCTGCATTTGGATCCTCAACCTTCGTCTGCCTTCATTGCCTTACATTCGTGACACATATATACACATAATCAACAATTAAAGGGTTAGTTCACCCAAAAATTTAAATTATCCCATAATTTACTCACCATATATATACATTTATAAAATATAATCCGAGATCCGGAGTATGACGTAGGCATAGTGTAAGCGCCGGTGAGAAGTGACGAACATGAAAGCGCAGATGATAGAGGAAGCCAATAAACGTGCGGATGGTCTTTACCGGAAGCCAGTGATTATAGTTTATAAAGTTATAAATATGGATATTTTTCTTACAAAAATACATCGCTTTGCTCCAGAAGGCCTTTTATTAACCCCCTGGAGACGTATGGATTACTTTTTTGATGGATGGATGTGCTTTTTTGGGCTTCAAAATCGAAGGTACCATTCATTCAGATTATAAAGCTTGGAAGAACCAAGATATTTTTTAATATAACGCCGATTATGTTTGGCTGAAAGAAGAAAGACATATACAAATAAGATGGCTTGAAGGTGAGTAAATTATGGGATAATTTAAATTTTTGGGTGAACTAACCCTTTATCCTCCACTATTACCCCTCCCAATCCCCAATCCCACCCTGACTCCCAACAGCATTCCAGTGTTCATACATGATTATAGACACACACAAAAAACAATCACGTATAATGAAATACAAGATATCCACCCCCATTTCCCCACAAAAAGTTACATTTCCCCAGTCTTCTAAATGACACTTCTTCAAAGGGCCGCCACCCTCCCCATCTCCGAACATCACTCCTGAACTGAGGGCGCTCCAGCTGACCTCCATCCCCTTAAAACTATCTGTATGGCGATCATGACACTGGTTAGGACCCAACTCTTTATGTGTCTATTCTCTGCATCAATGACTGCCCCATCACCTAAAATACAGAGTCTGGGGCAAAATGAAACCTGAGTGCCCAATAGATCACACACAAAACTCTGACCCTTCAACCAAAACCCCTGTATCTTAACATCCCTCAAAAGTCACGGGTTATGTCTCCATCCTCTTATTGGCATCGCCAGCAGGTGGGTGTGTCTTTAAAACCAAGCCTATACAATCTAGAGGGGGTCCAATAGAGTCCAAGTAAAATCTGAAATAGCATAAGACGCACCCTTGCGTCTCTAGATGCAGACTTGAAGTTTTTTAGAATCCAAGCCCACTCTCCCTCCTCCATTACCAAGTTTTAAATCTTTCTCCCATAATCTCTTGACAGAAGTTATAGCTAGAAATTCTTCTTAATATTATTTCTATATCTAAGCAGTCCCCTCAGGTCTAAAGTGTACCAAAGGGGGAGAAAGTATGCATTCAGCTACTAGAATATTAAATAGATTTCCAACAAGCAATAAAATATAGTTATTATCAGTGGGGAGAAATGTATATTTCAAAGTATAAATTTGTTTTACCTCACAATACTGTAACGATACTCTAACTTAGGA
This sequence comes from Xyrauchen texanus, assembly GCF_025860055.1. Lineage (NCBI taxonomy): Eukaryota > Metazoa > Chordata > Actinopteri > Cypriniformes > Catostomidae > Xyrauchen > Xyrauchen texanus. Next base: position 15,187,627 of record NC_068294.1, read on the forward strand.
CTGGGCGATATGATGTTGTATCGTGGCGATAATTTTACTGATTTTGCTTTATTTTGTATATCGCAATATAGGTAAATATCCATGTGTGTGGCGTGTGCGTATCTATCAGTGGGCAAGGCTTTACATACAAAGAGACATACAGGGATTTTCTGGCATTGATAATTTAAATAAAATTCAGCCAATTTAATTACATTCATTTTGCTTCGCCGCTTTATAAGTGCTAAATATGCTTCCTATCTGACACGCATGCATCTGTGCTTCACGTGAGTGTTATGCACTCTAGCCTAACCTAACCCCTAATGGTTTTCTCCAATAGACCTTTTTCACACTCTGGGTTTTGGAACACGGATCAAAATGTTTGCAGGGTAAACTTGACATTGAGATAACAGCAAATATTATTTTCACTTACCCATTTGCTCCAAGACTAGAAGAAAAAAAAATGTCAAATTTACGGTCACCCTCTCAGCAGCTATCATCAAACCCCCTCAATTTGTTTTTTAAAACTAATTCAAGGGTAATATAACACAAAGAATAATGTTATTAATTTACACTCAATATTACAAAAATGTATAATATACAAAACTTTGCGAGATTTACGCTGATAAACAAGGCGGAAACACGTCATCACAATCTGTGAAAAAGGTCTGTTAGCTCACAAGCTAACCGGTTTATCTATGATCTTGCATAACGCCAACTATTTGTCCTGCTAGATACACAGAAAAACAGCTTCTTCTCCTCTTCATTTTCATTATGTTTCTCCTCATTGTCACCACCTAGTGATACGGTGGTAGACATTACAATATCGTTATTTAATATATAAACAAATTTTAATTGATTTTCCAGAAAATGTTTACTATATCATGGATATATTTTGTTAAAATTATTCATATAGCGAAATAAGATGTTGGTCATATTGCGCACCCCTACTCTAATCACCATTCTAACCAACCATGTTCTAACCAAAACGAAATGCACTGCCACATTATTCGACCAAATTGCAAACTCAGAACAAGCTAAGAATGGAAGTCTATAACTTGTTTCATTTGTGAGGTTGTCTGTACATCTAGACTTTCAAGAGTTTTATACTACGAAAAACACGCTGCATCAATGTTTTCTATTTTCCCACTGACGATTATGGCTCTATGATGCCGAAAAGTATATTTATCTGGATTTTATTTTTATGAATGAATAGTAAAATTAGTTAAAGGTTAAAATATATCACAGTTGTGAATCAGAATACACTAAACACATTATTGTATTGAGACCCAGACAGCGATATATTATCATAAACAAGTTGACCTAATATGTATTATCGCCAAGTTGTTTAGGTTTACAATGGAATATTTCATATTTCTAACGCTCTTTGAGGAAATTAAATGATATTGCATCATCATAATGCTAAATAAAACAATGTTATGTGCTCTTTTTACTGAATGCTTCAGAAAGGAAACAATAAATGACTCTTTTTCTGTCACTAAACTTAATGCACCTGTTTGCTGAGTGTTTGTGTGTGAAGTGTGTGTGTGTTACTCTGCTGGGGCTTCATGTTTATTGCTGCCTGCCATCCTATGGGGTTGGACTCAAGGTTGTTTGTGTTGCAGTCCAGACCAGATGGGAGTTGTTTGGCTGCACCTTCGTTACAAATGTTGTTACCTTAGGCTGCGACTACATGCAAAACAAACTCTTAAACAGAGCTAGCACTCATGCAAAACCGATTGACTGATTAGAGATGGAGCAAGTGAGGGAAAAACTGAGAAAAGCCAGAAGAGAATAGCTTGCTTTAATTGGAAACAACATTTTCATATTGTTGTTTTTGACTACAGACAACATTTATAACATATGTGAAAAAACATTATAATGAAACGATTTGCAAAACTAATACTTTTTCATATCTGATATCATTGTTGCCACTTCAACTCCCTCCTCTTCAAGTCTGTCTCTTTTTTTAAATGAGATGCATTGCATGAAAATGGGAACAATTTAAATGTCATATTTAATGGCTCTCCCAGTGTGTATACATTTGGGTATTTTTAGAAAAAATAAAACACTGTCTCTCAAGCCTGGCAGTGTTTTCTCACTAAGAGGGGTGGGGGCGTGAGGAAGGAGAGGATAGAAAATGGCAAAAAGCCACCTTCTTGAATATCTAATAAAATGTTCCTTTATGTTAGGGTCATTTCTTTTCATTATAATCCATTTAGCTATAGCCAGCAACATAAAATAGCAGTATGTGTGTGTGTGTGTGTGCAAGTGAATGTACACTTATTTTTGTATATGTATGGTACTGTGAAAAAAGAGCACTGAGGAATGACAGCTCGATGTGTTTCCCTTTTTAGACGGTGGATCGACCTGGAGACGTTTCGTCTCTAATTTGCTGTGTTTTGAATGAAAAACTTTGTGTCAAGGCGACATATACTGTACCTTAACATTCTCTGTTTTACATTTCTCATATTTTTCCAGCTCACTTCCTTTATCTTTCACTCAAACGCTTCTCTGCACTGAAGAATATATTTGTTTTATCCTGGCGATCTCCATAACCACACACTGTGTGTCTATAATCTCTTGTAATCTGTTCTTACGCACTTCTTTAATCGTACTACAGTTTTTTTCTTTTCCTGTATATCCTGTTGATACTCCGTTATCAATCCTGCATTTTCATTCTGTGTAAATCTGCTTTTTTAACCATCTCTTGGGTCTTTATTTCCTATCTTGTTTGGTTTGTTCTTCAGTTGTGATGATTTAGTAGATTATAATACTGCTGCAATACCTCTTTTACCCCAGCCACAAAACTCTAAATCTAAGTCTATACATATTTAATATTGTATCAGGACAGGAAACAGCACCATGGTAGAAGCAAAATTATGAGTTACCCAAGCATTGATGAAATAGACAAATGTTGGTTATTTTTTACAATAGAGCTAGTAACAACTGTTCTTACTGTCTACTGAGTATCCCACATCGTCCTTTGCCTTGTAGGTCAGAGTGGCCTGGATTTGAGCTTGTCACTCGTCCTCTTGATTATAGAAAATTGCTTAAGGGCTCAATGACTTCCTTCTTGATTCTTTATGTTCTTTGGCTTCAGTGACCAACAGAAGTTACAGCCCTTTATGGTAGGATTCCTATTATTCGTAGGCACTGAAATAAGCATAACTTCAACAAGAAGAACCTTTGGAAATTTTCCGGTCTCAGTCGATAAAAGAAGGCAGAATCAGCTGCACCACTTCCTTACAGCAATAGTACATCCAAGCTGACGATGTGTATTCAAGTTGCAAAGTTGACATAATGTTGATTGTGTTTTCTTGAATGAAGATTGACAGAATACAGGAATGTTGTTTCCCCTCATCTTTATGAACACATTATCTGTGAAGAAAACCAAGGTAACATTTTTAGTTAGTGCCTGGTCAGGAATAAAACTTAAATATTCACAGTGAGACATTTCTCTATAAAATTGGCCCGACCTAAAAAGAACTGTATTTCAAAGAATGTCAACTCTGAAAATAGTGAAGTCAAGTTTAGTGTGCAGAAATAAGTGTAAAATCTCTTTTAGAGACTGCTCTAAGCCATAGCCCATACCAAAACCCCCAAAATGAAGGCAAACACAAATATATTGTTGCAAAGTGGGTCAAACTGTTGACAAGACTGAGGAAAGACAACAGAATATGGTGTCCAAGCCCACTCAATCTGCTGATTTCTGTCACTAATTAAGTGAAATTTTGCTTGGTAAATTTTCATATATTAAGATTTTCGCTTTATTTGTTAGATCTTTTTGTGTACTAGAACTGCTGCTATGGGAGTAAGTCCCTGAACCAACAACTGTTAAGTCGTTTGTATCATAGTGAGCTGAATCTTTTTAAATTCCCAGGCCTGATGTGGTTGATTTGTGTTTGTGATTTTCAAAGTCTCCTCGGAGTCCCACTGACTCCCAGTCTAGTTGCTTTCTCACAGTCCAGTCAGAGATTGAGGGTGATCAAAATCATTATTGAAGAAATGTAATGCACTATGTGGACACAGTAGCCTGGTGAAGATGGATCCGTGCAGGGCCATAGTACCATGTGTGCAGTGTTGGATGTAATGCATTACTAAGTAATTAATTACTATAATTAAATTACTTTTTCATTGAAAAAGTAAAGGATTACTCTTAACATTTCAATCATTTAATTACAGTTACTTCTGATGTAACTGCATGAAATACTGAATAGACTATTTCAATTTCGGGAATTTCGGAAATCAATGCTTGTAAATGGTGAAAAATGTAACGGCCATTCAGACAGATGTGATAAATCGGTATAAAACCATAAAAAAACACAGCCTGCTGTCTTTCTCTGTTCTCCTGTCTCACTCTGCCTCTCTCGCTCATGTAAGGTATAATGAGGCATTCACATAAGGGAAGACATTATGATGGGAAATGATAAGAGGTTATATCTGTGCTGCTTTCATGCTCGTGCTGCACTCCATTCCTAAATGTGTATCAGTAGTAAATGATAAAAATGAACAGTGATAATGTTCACATAGAGTAGGTCAGTGCAGTTCATATTGCTGATGGTTACGTTTTTCTCCCTTCTTGGAGTTATTAAAACGGTAACTACTGTTTTTTTTTACTACTGGACACATTGTCTTTGAATATTTCAGGGTAAACATGTTTGTGTATACATGTGACAAGGAGAAGGTTGGGGCCGAGCCGTGACTATGCTCCCCAGCCCCCAATCGGGCTAATCAGCCGAGGAGAGTGATAAAGGCAGCCGGTTGCGGCAGTTCGAGAGAGAGAGCGCACCACGCAGCTGGCGTGTGTGTGTGTGTGTTTGTCTTTTTGTTTCATTAAATATTACGTTGATTGTTCAGCTAGTTCCCGCCTCCTCCTTTCTCATTTTAACCCTGTTACAATATATTAATGTATGTGTGCTTGTGTGTACGCATAAGTGTGTGAGCCTATGTCAATTAATTTTACCATCCTGTGCACGTAACCTGATCTCTGCCTTTCAATTTCTCATTTGCTGAGCGAGAGAATGGAAGAGAGAGAGAGAGAGAGAGAGAGAGAGAGAGAGAGGCAGATGGAGGAGTAAAGGAAAGAAGCAAGATTGATGAACCTATTGGAATCAAATTTGGAGGCAGAAATGAATGTCAGGCCAAGTAGAGTTTAAATCCGCAAGAACATGAATTCACAGCACTGACATAAAGACAGACACATAAACACTCTCACTGGGTTTTGTCGTAGGATCATGAAGAAGGAGCATGAAATCTTAATGGTCTATCTTGTCCCTTACACAGCTTTGTCATAAAACATTACTCAAGTACATCATGAAAGAATTATTTCCCAGCAAATCCAGTTCATTATAAATTCAGGACAGGCGTTGCTGAATTGCGTCGTTGTGTTGGCCAGCTAACAATATAAACAAATGGAGAGCTTTGTGTAACTGTCTAGTCACTTGCACATAAGAGCAGTTAACTCAGTTAATATGACATGATTGGTATAAAGCCCTTAGGAATGGTGATATTTTACTGAACAGCGCGTGGCTCAAGTGACTGTGTGTGTGTGTGCGCTTGAGAGACTTGCATCGGGCCGACGAAGATAGACGGCGTAATAGCAGAGCATTGGCCGCAGGGCATACTTGTGTGTCAGGATATTTTTCAGCTCTCATATCAGCACATGCCTGTGAAACTAGTACTCCAGGCCTCCAGGCTACGATGTTGTACTGATAGTCTGCAGCCCAGTTGCGATTTAAAGGGGTTTCATCAGTGGAACTCTTAGAACTCAGAGCATTCTAGTATTCTAAGTGCTCTAGAATACTCTATAGTTGCCACGTGCACAAAATGACTGATCCAGCTTGTGCTAATGACGCTTCAAAGCTTCTTTTCAGAAAGCGGTCTAATTCAGTGCACAGTCTACTCATTGTAATTACCTACTATTCAACAACGAAAGGAAAAAATATATATGTAATTGCTACTTAGTAATGTTTTGACAGTGCAGTACAAACACCTTGATGAGATGTGCCTAGAAAGGTACTGTTCTCTCTCTCTCTTTTTATAGTCAAGTGATGTCTCAGATCTTTAACTGCCAGTGGTTCTGCAGCACTGAATAGTGTGTGTGTGTATGTTCATGTTTCAGACTCTAAGATCTGATGATAATTAGCTAAAGGTAATCAGGGGTAATTCAGCAACTGGAGTGAAAATGGCAGGAGACGCAGGGATGTGACCAGCCTCTCAACACACACCCACACACTGCAGCCTTTTAGTATGAACAACCAGGAGCAAAGAGAGGCAGAAGCAGGGATGAGGGGGAAAGTGTCACAGGGATTCATGGATGAGTAGAGTGGGAAAACACGTCTCTCCTGTCTCCCCATTTTCCCATCAGTTCTTCACGTGCATGCTCTCTCTCTCTCGGCTCCCATCCTCTTGGATGTTCACCAGTGCATTTACTGTAATCTGTGAACTATTAATGCATAAATGCCTATACTGGTATACTGTATGCCTATTATATTCAGTGATTGTGCACTGAACAGAGCCAGTGGTTTGTGATAAAGATGCACTAAAGGTGCATGGAGAGAGAGAGTGAGAGAGAGAGAGAGAGAGAGAGAGAGAGAGAGAGAGAGAGAGAGAGAGAGAGAGAGAGAGAGGCATTGAAGTGACCCAGAATCCTTGAATGTATACATATGCAATGCAAAAACATCAAGGTTTACCTGTATTTAAAGACACGACTCACACAAGCGTCCTTTTAAAGCTGGTTGCATTATTGGCAAAGTTTGAAAGAGATGCATGGATAAGGAGTGAGAGGGGGAGTTGTAAATATATCCTCAGAGCGTATATAGTTCTGTTACATGAAAAAAGTAATTTTTTGTGTTTCAGATGTCTCTTTTTTTTTTTAAGTGACAAGTCTCTCCCTGCTCTCGATATTCTTTGAATTTCTTTGCATGTCTGATGCCGAGATTACTGTGTCAGCAAAAAGATACATGAATAGACTTCAATGTTCATCAAATATCTTCTGTAAATACCAGCAGAAAGAACTGTAGTGCAGAATGAGTTTGCTTTATTTACCTTTTTGTTAATTGTGAAAGATGGAGCCAAGCAGCATGGCCGAATTAATAAGCGGTGCATTTGGATTTGTAAATCTGCACCTGGCAACATGCTAAGCAAACTCTATACACCTTCAATAAATGTTGCAGTCTTCGCACATCTCCTCTGACTATAAAATGTGTACTGAGCAATCATTATAATGGACAACAATTAATGTAATTGACCCTGAAGTTTAACAGAGCGTTTTTAAGGTATTTGGTTTGATGATACAGTATGTATACACCAACATTGAGTTTGTTTTTCAGCGTTGCCTTTAAAATTCCATTCACCTCATCATGGATTAAACACATTTAGACGTCGCCTAGAATAATTGGCAGTCGGCCAATCTCTTCCTTATTTACAGATACCTAACACTACTATACAAATATAGAGCAGAAATTATGTCATGTGTTTTTCCTCTTCCTCTGCACATTTGTCCAATTTTTATACTTGAGAGGAGAAAAAACTTTATTTCATTTAACATTTCTATTATTGTTAAGAGATTATGGGAGAAAGATTTAAACTTGGTATTGGAGGATGGAGTGTGGACTAAGATTCTGAAAAATGTTATGTCTGCATCTAGAGATGCAAGGGTTCGCTTTAAGCAATTTAAGATTTTACAAAGATTTTATTTGACCCCTCTAGATTATATAGGCTTGGTCTTAAAGACACACCCACCTGCTGGCGATGCCAATCAGAAGTTGGAGACACAACCCATGTTTTTTCGGGATGTTATGATCCAAGATTTTTGGTTAAAGGTTCAGAATTATTTGTGTGACATTCTGGGCACTCAAATCTTACTTTGCCCCAGACTTTGTATTTTGGGCGATGGGGAAGTTATACATTTGGGGGACAAATATATAAAACATTGGCTTCTGCCTGGCGTGATGATTGGCAGACAAATTATTTTAAGGGGTTGGAAGTCAGACGCAGCACCACCATTTCCGGAGTGGTGTGCGGAGATGGGGAGGGTGGTGGCTTCTGAGAAGATGATAGATGGAAGGCTGGTGCTGGTGGACTTGTTTTTCAGGAAGTGGGGTAGGTATTTCGTGGTTTTGGAGGACTCTAGGGGAAGGGATGAGGAGAGAAATGTTTCGTTCAATTATGCATGTTTATAATATATAAATTTTTTTATTTATTTATATTTATTTATTCATTTTTTGTGCATGTGTATTATTTGAAGTGACCACAGGAGTGTTCTTTCGGGTAGGGAGGGGTTGGTGTTTGGGGAGGGATATTAATGAAGGTTAAAAGCTAAATGTTGATTCGAGTGTGTATATGTTGTGTTTTCTCTGTTGTGTTATTTTCTTTGAATCAATAAAACATGTTAATTAAAAAATGTATATTAATGTTTGATGTTATGTTTACTTCTCCTGAGGTGAGTGTCTCATCATTGTTATAAATATATTACATAAATTTGTCATAGTCACAATGTCAAGGCTCTTCTTCTTTTAACTAATTTTGCTTTCCTCATTTGTTTGCACTATTCGTTTATTTTCTTGCCCCATCTACCTCCCCTTTTTGATTTCAATAATAATACAATAAAATATTGTCACTGTACAATCCACCCTTTCGCCAGGATGAAATGGGCTTTTATTAGAATTATGCATGAACACTGACATATACCTAAATCACTGTCTAGTGAAGTTACATTGAAGCATTCTAACCAGATCGCTATCTTTTTTCAATAATATTCCTCCCTCGCATGACCATTCCAGTCCTATTTCCTCTTTGCTCCCTTTCACTCATACTCCCAGTTTCATTGTAAATGATACAGTCACTGGAAATAAGCAGACAATTTAAGTGAGGGGTACTTCACTGCTCTCTCTCTTTCTGTCTTAAAGTGTGCTAATACACACTCACATACACATAGACCAACCAATGATACCTCTTGCTGTCCCCTAGCCAGTGCTTATGAACATCAAACACAAATACTCAAAAATAGTGTGTGTGCATGGGAAGAAAAATAATTAGGTTGAGTTTTACTTAATGTGGGTACATTTCTCTTATCAGCATTCCACTTAACAATAAACAGCCTCCACTGTGGGTTGAATAAAATGTGTCAGTTTTTATAAAAAATGCATGCATTTAGGTCAGTGAACAAAGTTGCCCATATGTTCGACAAACCCCAGTCACAGAACAGAGAGTGAAACAAACCATGTTCAGAAGCGATCTACTAAGCCGAAAAAGTGTTTGACTTCCAATGGGAGGCCAGTGAATCTTTCTTTTTTTTTGTAGCTCATTTAGAGGCAAACTGCAAGGCACCATGCTGTGTGAGTGTGTGTACATGCATTTGTGCATTCTTCCTGCAGTACACAATATCAATTTAAGTAACAGAGCACAAAAATAAAAAGATGTAACTGCCTGAATGGGTCTCTCTGCATGTAAATTATAAATGAGTTGTAACGATTTAAAAAGCATGTGTTGGGGTTTGATAAACTATGCAATATCAGTGAAGGCTGTAGGGTTTAAATCTGCATACTTTTAACCAAAGTGCAGTTTATAGACATGCTTTATGTCGGTTGTTACATAATACGCAAGTTATTTTGTATGTCTGTATTCACATAATTAATCTCTTGGCTGAAATTGACACATGCTAAAATTAGCTAGCACAACTATGCATTATCAAAGCAAATACACAAGAGAAGTCAGAACTTGCTGCTGGTTTTGCATGGAAATAATAACAATAAGCTATTCTCACTATTTGGGCTCCTTACAGACCTTGTCCATTTAGCCTAAACAATAATTCCATATTCCCGCCCTCAATTTTATTGCTTTTTAGAGTAACACAATAGGGCTGGGTATTGATACATATTTCCTGATTCAATTCTGATTCACAAGCTCTTGATTTGATTAAATTAAATATTGTAATGGGGTAAGGTGAGCAAGGAGGAGGCGGGAACCGGCTGAACAGTCAACGTAAGTTTTAATAACATAAATCAACTCAAACCAACTTAAACACTAATACAGAGACACACACACAAACAGCAGCCACATGTGTCTCTCTCTCTCTTTCTCTCTCTCTAGGTACATTACAAAAATATTTTATTAGTTTTTCATCATTTTGGTCACAGTTTAGCTTTATAAACATGAACAACTCCATGTATTCAATCAATAAATATGATTTTATACTGCATTTATTATTTGCATGGATCTTGATTTAGACACTCACTGGAATGAGTCAAACCAAAATGTAACTCTCAACACGCAGTGAAAGGATCTCACTGCTACATGCATCACCACTATACTATGCGATAACCGGGGAGTGAAATCTAAACATTTACCAGCTAGTTGCTAAATATATACATTTTATTCACTAAGCGCAAAATTTGGTTGCAAATGTAAGTAACTTCCTCTCAACGTAGTCGATATCAAGATCATTCAAACGGAGGTCGTGATGCATCAGAATATATATTTTTTGACCCGCCCCTACTATACAAGAACTCTTTGAGACCGCTTTTACCTACAAACTCTGCACCAGACACTATCTTCTCTATCATGCTTTCTCTCAGACAACGCTATCTTTTCTTGAATGGTAAACGGCAGATCTGTGTCTAACAGAAGAGTGTTTGATTCTGGCGAAATAAAAAATTACTTTGTGTCAATGACCAAAACGGCCACATTGATAAATTAACGACACTGACGTAGGTCCTGTATCTATGACAACCCTGGCCTGGCAGAGGATAAGACAAAAACATTCATTGTTGTGTGAGTGCTGTTCCTTCTCCAGAGAGCAAGATGAGTCTGACTGCATTTCCGTCTTTAAAAAGGACATTACTAGGAGCCCAGTTCTCTCTCAAGCTGAGCATCATTTTCCTTACTGTAACACATAATCAAACAAAACTTAGCATTTATGATTCAGTTTAAGTGTATTATAAGAGTAGGCCTAAGTGGTATTAAAGAAAAAATTGTTGTCATAAAATTGTTCAGTAGGGATGTCATAAAATATCAACATATCGATTATTGATCGGCTGGTTTTTTTATCTATGCATTTTTGAGGCATCGATATATTAACATCAGCTGATGACATTTAAATTAGAAGCCTAATTTGTGTGCTAATAATACACTGCCAGTTGCATTCCATTCAATGTAGTCTGATGTAATAGCTTTGGAGACCACAAGGGGGTGACATAACATTTACTGAAGCAGCATTGACGAAGCACAGATATCACACACACATTATGAGCTGATGACAGTCCACAGTTACGAAGGTTTTAACAAAGTGACGTTGATGAGTTTGCAGGTTTGTGTATGAAATCGTGTAAATGCACAAACTAAAAGATTACTGTAGAAATGGCGATGTGGCGAATTTAATGGAAAACTGTGTGAGTTGAGCTCTGTAGCGCTGCAGAATTTTTAACAGCCTCCGGAGACGGCAAGGTGTGTGCATTTGTACCTTCATAGATAATAATTGTTTCAAATTTTAGAACACTCCATGTCGTCTGCCAGACACGTCCGGTGTGTGACCTATTTTAATTAACCCTGCAGCTCACACTTTACCGAAGTTGTGTTGAGAAATATGTTTAAAAAGTCAAAGACTATTGTGCAATAGGCAGCCCTATTTATATCTGAAAAAATAAATAAATCCCGATATATAATGATAATCAGAGGTGGGAGCAAGTCACACACCGTCAAGTCTCAAGTGCAGTGCAGACAAATCAAGCAAGTCAAGTCGAGTCCTGATGTGTTTCAAGTCGAGTCAAGCCACAGTGCTAAAATAAATAGAGGTTAATTTTTTTAATAAATATATATTTTTGCTTATTTATTTATCTTTACATAATTTTTTTTACATGAATTGTATAACAGTAATGTGTTATACTATATATATATATATATATATATATATATATATAGTATATATATTAGTTATATATATACTATATATATATATATATATATTATATATATTATATATATATATATATATATATATATAGTACAATTTACTAATATATATACTATATACAGTGAGGAAAATAAGTATTTGAACACCCTGCTATTTTGCAAGTTCTCCCACTTGAAATCATGGAGGGTCTGAAATTGTCATCAGTAGGTGCATGTCCACTGTGAGAGACATAATCTAAAAAAAAATCCAGAAATCACAATGTATGATTTTTTAACTATTTATTTGTATGATACAGCTGCAAATAAGTATTTGAACACCTGAGAAAATCAATGTTAATATTTGGTACAGTAGCCTTTGTTTGCAATTACAGAGGTCAAGCGTTTCCTGTAGTTTTTCACCAGGTTTGCACACACTGCAGGAGGGATTTTGGCCCACTCCTCCACACAGATCTTCTCTAGATCAGTCAGGTTTCTGGGCTGTCGCTGACAAACACGGAGTTTGAGCTCCCTCAAAGATTCTCTACTGGGTTTAGGTCTGGAGACTGGCTAGGCCACGCCAGAACCTTGATATGCTTCTTACAGAGCCACTCCTTGATTATCCTGGCTGTCTGCTTGGTCATTGTCATGTTGGAAGACCCAGCCTCGACCCATCTTCAATGCTCTAACTGAGGGAAGGAGGTTGTTCCCCAAAATCTCGCAATACATGGCCCGGTCATCCTCTCCTTAATACAGTGCAGTCAGCTCTGTCCCATGTGCAGAAAAACACCCTCAAAGCATGATGCTACCACTCCCATGCTTCACAGTAGGGATGGTGTTCTTGGGATGGTACTCATCATTCTTCTTCCTCCAAACACTGGTTAGTGGAATTATGACCAAAAATTTCTATATTTGAGTCATTCATCTGCAGCTCACAGTGACTTTCTCGACATCATGACTCCTCTGGATCAGTCCAAATGGTCATTGGCAATCTCGAGTCACACTCGAGTCAAGTCATGTAACTCGAGTCCCCCATCTCTGTTGATAATCATTGGGATAATATTCTGATTATTGATGTGTGAAAACTGCATCAATACCAAACCTATTGTTCAGTTCTCTTTTGGTTTTCCAAAAGTGGTTTGGTTGTGGTAATTAATATTGCGTTAACATACACTTTAATTCTGCCATTGGGTAATGTGGCATTATCAAATGGAAATTATTAATGTAGTGCAAAGTGTTTGTTGCATTTTTCTATGCTGCCCATAAATAAAAAGGAACGAGGATTTAAAACGAGAAATGTTTTGCCATGTGCCTACCACAGGAATAAGTCACAAGGTTATTGATAACAGAACAATTCTTGCTACCAGATTAGCAGAGATGGTATTCAATGGAGTCAGATGCGTTGCAAGCAGCAATCATTTTCAAAAACTGCAAGGCACACTTTGTAACAATGTTTTTGAAAGCATTGAGGTAACAGCTCCAGATTACAAGTGTTTGATAATGCTAGGGAGTCAAGTGTAAGATTATTACAGCTGCCAGTCTGGAAAACATGAGCGAACACTTCATTATTGCGGTTTCAGAGGTAGTTGCATATTGAATGGACAATCTGACGCTATACAGAAATACTGCTTGATTGTTCCTCTTTTGAATAGTGTGCGATGGTATGACAAAGAGGTATTGGTTTTTGTGTAATGTTTGCTATTATGTACTACAAACAACCTTTCTGTTAGCAAATATCAGTAAGAATATATGGTGCTTTAGCCACAATTTTCAATAGATAGCTAGATCCCGATTCACTCACTGACGCTCAGCCTGTCAATCTGCCAGCCACAAACCCATCACCAGTAACTGGCAGGTCTCACCTCTCCCTCTATAGTGTATTTCTAGCTATTTTTTTGTGCTAAATTTATTATATGAATTAATACTTTCAAACCAATTTAAAGTTGCTTTGAAAAATGAAAAATGTGTTGATAAAACTTGGTGAGCTGTGGTTGTAATAAAGTAAGCTTGTAAAAGCTTGTGGCTTGTGTGTATGTACATCTGTGTGGAGCGGAGGGGGTGAGGCCGGGTCGGAATATCGCACGCCCGGTCCCCAATCGGCCTGATGAGGCGCGTGAGGGATAAAGGCAGCCGGTGACGATGGTTCGAGAGAGAGAATTACGGGCATGTCCGTCATGTGTGTGTTTGTTTATGTGTTTGGTTTAAGTTCTCATTAAATATCATTTATGTTGACAAGCCGGTTCTCGCCTCCTCCTTGCCCATCCTTTAACTGTTTTACATTGGTGCTGAAACCCGGGAAGGAGGAGGGATGCCCATCGCAGAGTCCTCGACACTGCCGTCCACCCTGGGGAGCGCCACTGCCATCTGCCGGGTGACGGAGTAAACCGACCGCCCGGATGCGGAGTACGGCCGTCGTCCGCGGGGCAAGTGGGGACTGGATACCCCGACCGCCTGGAGCGAGGGAGCTGCTGCCGGGGGCGGTGGAGTGCCCTTCCATCCCCAGAGATGCGGAGGGGTCGAGGGAAGACCACCGTCCGCGAGGGGAGGAGGGAAGAAACCCTCCGACCACCCGGAGCGGTAGAGCCGCTGCCAGGGGCGGAGGAGTGTCCCCATTTGCCGCCAGAAAAGTGGAGGCGCGTTCTGCCCGCTGGGGGTCGAAGGTTTCACTCCGGTTCACCCGGGGTTGGAGCGGCTGTCGTCCGCCTGAGTGTGAAGGACTGTTCGAGGACCGCGCGAAGGTGCATCAGAGAACTGGTGAGTAAGCTTTTTCTCTCTCTCTCCTCTCTCTCTCTTTCGCACCGTGTTGGCCTTTTCCCTCGCCTATTTTTTGTTGTTGTGGTTGTTTTCTTCTCCTCCTGTCTCCTCCCAGGGCGAGGAAGGCGGGGCTGACCACGCGGGACGCAAGATACACCCCGCCCCAGGGATGGGGGGTGTACGTCATGCCGGTGGCACCCCGGCCTGAGATAAAGCCGGGAGGAGTGTTGAGTGGAGGGGGCGGGGCCGGGTCGGACTATCGCGCGCCCGGTCCCCAATCGGCCTGATGAGGCGCGCGAGGGATAAAGGCGGCCGGTGACGATGGTTCGAGAGAGAGAATTATGGGCATGTCCGTCGTGTGTGTGTTTGTTTATGCTTTTGGTTTAAGTTCTCATTAAATATCATTTATGTTGACAAGCTGGTTCTCGCATCCTCCTTGCCCATCCTTTAACTGTTTTACAATCTGTTTGAACGCTATGCCTTTTATGATGTCTGATAGTCTTTTAGATGTGCTGTATGTATTTAGTTTGGCTTGTAACTGTTAGCTCTGTGTTCCTTGTTTACTTTCACTGATATATGTACACTAGCGCTTTCAATCGATTTAAAGTTTTAATGGAATTAAATTAATGAGACTATCATTTAATTTAATTAATCACAATTAATGAAATATGTATTAATATTTACTGAAAAGGCCCCCAAATAAACATAATTAAGTCACAAACAATGTACAACTGTGCATTGCCTGTACAGCTGGAGTTGCGCTTACTGCCCCCTGATGACTGATACTGACAAAAACATGGATGTGGCATTTCAAGCTTGCATTGCTCCTGGTCAGGCATTAGGGTTGCTAGCATCACTGTGACAACTGCCCCACCACCGGCGGTTATGCACGTAATGTAAATATATCAACTTGCATAAAAGACCATGCGAAAAAATTTTATAAATTCCTGAAATAATGTATTTTAATGAGTTTAGTAAAGTATTAAATCTTTAGTATCTGTGTTGTGATTTCTTCATCCTAGGGATGTATTAACTTCTGTTTTTAAGAGACTACTTGATTTTGAGCTACATAGCGCGTTGTAATGCCAATGATGTATTAATGTGAGCTACGCATTTAGCATGCAACTCAAGCCAAACACACTCCTACAACTCCGCATAGTGTTTTGTATTCAGTTGTGTTGATGCACACACTACACATGAGAGTTAATTTGTGAACACATCAACAAACAATAT